>NW_027202778.1:0-145000 GCF_024711535.1 Dipodomys merriami | reverse complement strand
TGGGCTGTCTTTGAACCACAACCCCAGATCTCAACTTCCTGAAGAGCTAGGTTTACAAGCATGAACCACCAGTGCCCAACCATTTATGTTTCAATTCTTTAAGAGTGACTTACAATACTAAGTACTGGGAAGAATGTGGAACAGCAAGGGAAATAATTACACACTGCATGTGGAAACATAGTAGATTCTCCTCTTTGGAAAACTGCTGGCCAGTATCTACTATGCTACATATGTACAGTGGTTCATCAGAAGACACCTTAATGGTACAGTGCTTGCCTAGCATGCATGAATCCCTGAGAACAATTCCTCAGTACAACAGGAAATAGCACTGTGACTCAAGTGGTAGAGTGATAGCCTTGAGCAAAAGAAGCTCAGTGACAGTGCCTGGGCCCTGAGTTCAAGCCCCAGTATTGGCCAAAAAAAGACATAAACAAAAATATTCAGAGCAGCAGTATTTGTGATAGCTATAACATGGAAACTATTTTAGTGCTTAACAACTGTGGGATAAATAAAATATGACATAGTGACAAAATGGAATACCACATCCAAAATACAACATGGTCAAATGATACAAAAATGTTGTGGAAGAAGCTAGATACAAAATGTACTATAAGTATGTAAAGTATAAAAGCAAACAAAATTATTCTAAGATAAATGTCAGGACTATAGTTATCTTCCTAGAAGGGGCATACTATCTCTTAAAGATTCTGAACAAGTTCACATTATGAAAATTCACTGTTTTAATTTTCAGTATGAAAATTAAGAAAAAAATATAAAGCATAAAGCTAAAGTATAACTAAATATTGTAGTGCATGCCTATAATGCCAATACTCCAGATACTAAGGTATGAGTATTGTGAGTCTGAGGCGAGCCTAAGCTACATTCATATCCATTCATGGATGCTCAGGCTACACAGTGAAAAGAATAAAAAGAGAATCCAAAGACACAGTGTATGCCTGTAATCACAGCTCCTTACAAAGTAGAGGCAGAATTGTAGTCCAAAGCCAGCACAAGCAAAACCGATGATCAGATCCAAAAACAAACTATCTATTTCTGCTTTCTAGTTGCCATGGTATGATTGATTCTTCTTTGCCATGACCTCCCTGACATTTTGAAATGACATCTCTGAGAACATAGATCAAAATAAATAACTACTCCCTCTAGATAGATAGATAGATAGATAGATAGATAGATAGATAGATAGATAGATAGATAGATAGATAGACACATAGATAGGTAGATAGATAGAGGCATGCAGAAGAAAGGATTAAGGATGTGGCTCAAGTGGTACTTCATATTGCCAAAAGAAAGAAAGAAAGGTTAAAATAGCCAGGCAATGGTGGTCCGCTGACTTGTGCCTGCAATATTAGCTTCTCAGCTACTCTGAAGACTGAGAGCTGAAGATCACGTTCGAAGCCACCCAGGCAGCAAAGTCTATGAGATTCTTATTTCCAAATTACTTCTCAAAAAAATTAGGAAATAGTGCTGCTAGCCTTAAGTACAGAAAGGGTCAGGGACAACACTCAAGTCCTGAATTCAAGCCCCAGGACTGGCAAAAGAAAAAAAAAGTATTGATCTGCACATAGTAAACATTTTTCTAAACAAGGGGAAACTATAGTCAGAAACAGATCAATGGATGGCAAATGCTGTGAACAGACAGAAAGGTGTGGCTACAAACTGGCATGAAGGAACTCCCTCAGATAATGAAAATATTCTTATATCTCAGTGAGCCATACAAATACAGAAAATATTCTGTATCTGTGCATCACAATATACTGTGATTATACAGTATAAACATAACCATTATTTCTCAACACAAAGTCATATTGCAGAAAAAAGTTTTACTGTATGAAAATTATAGCTCAACTTTGTCCTAAAAGACTATGCTGATTCTTAGTATGGGAATCAATATACATTACAAAGATGAGTATGTTTCAAGAATAATTAGTTCTGTTTGCCTTTAAAAATCTTATACTAGATCAACTAGTACACCAAGTAATTTAACTATATTATATCAAACACTCTTATTATGGAGAGAACTTTTGCTTTCAAGTTCTACACTTGCCTTCCTATACAGCAACTAGAAAACCAGACAAAATAGAAGAAAGAACTATTTTTAGATACTACACAAAAGACAAAAAAAAACCCACTTTGGTCCAGGAGAAAAGAGAAACAAAGTCAGCCCCACAGCTGGGCTTTCTGCCTAGAGAAAAGTTCCAAACCCCAACATACAGAGGAGAACCTACAGACAACACAACACTCACAGGCAATGTAAGTCAGGGATAAAGTCTGGCATCAAGGAAGGCTGAAGCAGCTACTACTTTAAAGTCAAAAAACTTCAGAGGATGCAGCTATATAAGTAAAATGTTCCAAGAATCTACAGATGTGTTGATTTGTCTTTATCTGAGTAATGCACTGTTCAAACACTAGGTAACATCACACAGTTGGGAGAAGAAGTAGCATAAGTAGTAAGCAACACAATCCCCATAGCTCAAGCTATGCTGAAACATCTGGTTTTTTAAACAACCAAAGTGAACAGATTTCACTGAAAACCTGAGGAATAAGAGTGAATTCAGAGGAATCAGGGCGCAGCAGTAAAGATAAACTAGTCCTTAAGACTGAAGGCTAAAAGACATACAATAGAAGAAACAAAGCTTCTTCAACTACTGGTGTTGGGAAAAGTGGGCGGCCACATGCAGAAGACTAAAAGTGGACCCCAGCCTACCACCATGCACCAACATCAACTCAAAATGGATTAAAGATCTTAACATTAAACCTGAATCTCTGAAACTACTGCAGGACAGAGTAGGAGAGACACTTGAACTTATAGGCACAGGAAGAAACTTCCTGAACAGAGTCCCAGAGTCACAACAAATTGGGAGAGTGACTCGACAAATGGAACTACATTCAAATAAAAAGCTTCTGCACAGCTAAAGCTATCGCAACCAAGCTAAAAAGACAACCAACTAATTGGGAAAAATATTTACCAGCAAGATATCAAACAAGGGGTTAATATCCAGTATATACAGGGAACTCAAGAAACTAATCCCAGGGGAAGGGGAAAAACAAGTCGTTTAAATGAGGATACAGGTGGGCCCATTGCAACAATGAGAAGTACAACTTGTTATGTAAAAATGAACTTTACAACTTTGGGGGTGGCGGGGAGGATTAGGTGAGGGGGCCAGAGGGAGGATGGAAAGGGATGGGAAGGGGAAACAAAGGAGAAGGCTACAATGCTTGATAAGAAATGTACTCATTATCTTGCCCATGTAATTGTAACCCCTCTGTACAGTATTTTCACAATAAAAAATAAATTAACAAAAAGAAACTAATCCCTCCCAAACCTAACAAACCAATTACTAAATGGGCAAGTGAACTAAAGAGAGACTTCTCAGATGAAGAGATAAAAATGGCAAAGAAACACATGAGGGAATGTTCACCGTCCCTGGTTGTGAAGGAAATGCAAATAATGACAACCCTGAGATACCACCTTACCCCAGTCAGAATGTCCCACATCCACAAGTCAGGCAATGACAAATGCTAGAGGCGATGCGGAGAAAGAGGAACCCTATTACACTGCTAGTGGGAATGTACACTTATGCAACCACTTTGGAAAGCAATCTGGAGGGTCCTCAGAAAGCTAAATATTGACCTCCATTATGACCCAGTCATACCACTTCTAGGCATCTATCCTGAACAACAGGAACCAGTATACAAGACAGATGCACCTCCAGTTTATTGCAGCACTGTTCACAATAGCTAGGATATGGAAACAACTCAGATGTCCCACCACAGATGAATGGATCCAAAAATTGTGGTATCTATACACAATGGAATATTATGTAGCCATTAGAAATGACAAAATAATGACATTTGCAGGGAAATGGATGGAGCTAGAAGAAAGCATGTTGAGTGAGGTAAGCCTAAAGCAAAGAGACAAATGGTATATGGTCTCCCTGATAAGTGGATGTTAAATCCAAAATGTTAGGTGATACAACAAAATTAACAAGACTTAAGAAACAAAGAACTTCATCTGGTCAAACCACTACTAAATAACTCCATGCTGCTGATCACATGTATGGTATATATGTGTACACCAGAGGGGAACCAGGAAGATGACACAGAACTAGAGGGAATCAGGGGAAAACATACAACAGCAGGACCCATCATCTGCACAGGACATTGACCAAAATGAACTAAGCAACTTAATGACAGCTATGGGAGGGAGGGAACAAATGGGAAAGAGGGAACAGCTGATGCTATGCAAAACAAAAGAAATGTACATACCACCCAATGTCGAAGAAATAACTGTATCACAAAGTTCATAGAACTCATAAATGTTATAGACCATAATAGACAATTTGCTCCAGGAAAGTTAGAATGTGTTTGTGACTTTAACAGCATCACTATCCCACAATACTGTGAAATTCGGGAAATTACGTAATCAATCACAATAAAAAAATAAAAAATTAAAAAAAGATTGAAGGCCACACTAGACTCCCTCTAAACAAGCCTAACAGAGAAGGAAATGGTGACACTGTCCAAAAAGAAATGTACTCATAGCAAGGCACCAGTGGCTCACACCTGTAATCCTAGCTACTCAGGAAGCTGAGATCCGAGGATTGTGCTTCAATGCCAGTCTGTGAGACTCTTATCTCCAATAAACCATCAGAAAACTAGAAGTGGCATTGTGGCTCAAGTAGTAGAGCACTAACTAGCCTTGAGCTCTAGAGGTGAGAGGCAGCGCCCAGGCCCAGAGTTCATGTCCATGACTGATAAAAAAGAAATGTATTCTTTACCCAACTTCTATAACTGTAACCAGTATCTTTTAATAACAGTTAAAACGTTTTTAAGTATCAATCTGAATTGGGAAAGCAGGACAGGGTGACTGTTGACTCATGCCTATGGTCCTAGCTACTCTGGGCTGAGATCTAAAGATCACAATGGAAAGCCACCAGGGCAGAAGAGTCTGTGAGACTTTCATCTCCATTTATTTATCCCGCAAAAACCAGAGGCAGGGTTCAAATGCCAGCTGTGGAGGAGGGAGACAAGGTAGACTGTGAAGACAGAATTCAAGCTCCAGTGCCAGAACATACACATTAAAAAAGAAAGAGGCCGGGCACTGGTAGCTCACAACCATAATCCTAGCTACTCAGCCTTGAGCAAAAAGGTCAGGAACAGCGCCCAGGCCCTGACTTCCAGCTCCAGGAACACTAAACACACACACACACACACACACACACACACACACACACACACACACACACACACACACACACACACACACACACACACACACACACACACACACACACACACACACACACACACACACACACACACACACACACACACACACACACACACACACACACACACACACACACACACACACACAGAAAGCAGAAGACAACATCCTTAAAGGAACATGACAAAATTGCAAAAAAGATGACCAAGTGATTTCATTGGTATGTTTTATCTCAAACTTCTAAAAAAACCCATCGCCAGTATACTTTCCTTCACAGTGAAATTAATGCTTAGAAATTTTAGAAGATGAGAAAGACGTTAGGATAAAAAAGCCACCCATTCTATTCTGGTACACTTAATATTCAACTAAAATCTAAGTCCATAAAACTTCCACTGAGTAGTGGGAGTTCTCTACTCATGAGACACAAGTAAACACAACCTAAATTCTGTTCTCCCTGCTAGTCTTCAAAGGTATAAAAAAGGTGTATTCTCCCTATCACCTTTCCTTAGATTTTCATATTCATGATCCATTAACTCTCTAACTTTTTAATACATTAATACTAGCCACTCTTGCCAGGGTTCTCCATAAGTTTTATTCCCCTTCTAAAATATGGCTGGCTCTGAATGACAAATATCCTTCAAGTCTTATAAAATCACTGCTGTTTACTATCCAAACATACTTCTAACTCCTGTTTTCCTTGCCCACTAAAAGCAATTCCTGACAAAAATTTCTGAAAATGCCAACACTTTAATCTTCCAACATCTCAAAGCATCAGAGTTAGACATTAAACCATTCAAGCTGCTGGGAGCATGAGGAGAAATGAAACTTCCTGTCTCTGTAACTCCTGAATTTGAGCTTATCTGTTTGAGAATACCATACCTGCACTCACAGCATGATCTGACAACAATTACAAAATTATAAAGAACCCAACAAATAAAAGTGAAGATACCAGGACCCTACATTCACCAAAATAACATGCAATACTCTATTTGTAGAGTTCTTCAGGGAGAAAAATAAACTCATTTTTAAACACATAGTGTGTTAGTCACAGACAAAGTAGACTCACTTATGGAAGCATCATTAAGGACAGTGCCTCATATATGGAGTAATTTGCCATGTCCGATGAAGTTATCTCTCCATTCTACTGACCCATGCACTATGGACCCGAAAGTAGGTCAATCCAGTTCTCTCTTAGGTATTCACAAGTAGTGATAGTGGAACCTATTAGTATCTGATAGGTGTATGCCAAGACGCAATATAACTCTGAAGATGGAGAAAGACAGGTAGAATAAATCTGCTTCTAGAGAAAAAATGATAGAGATGAGTAAAGAGTATTAAATGAGAAACAATAAGGGCTATGAGAGATGAAGAAAACAGACTGGTCTTCAAAACTTTTCCATATGGGTTAGAAGTGCAGGTTTCCTTTTGATCATTACCAACTTTCAAGAATAAACCTTGGCACAGGCCAAATTTTTCTTAAAAGAGACCCAGAAACACAACAAAGCAAAGAAAGATTGGACAAATAGGATTGCATGAAATTGCAGAGCTTCTTGCATGGCAAAGGACATAGTTAGCAAGATCAATAGAAAGGCCACCGATTGGGAGAAGTACTTCACTAGCCATACAACAGATAAGGGTCTCATATCTAAAACATACCTGGAACTCAAAAAATCAAATCCTCCAACAACAAATCCTCAAAGAAACAACTGCCCAATAAATAAGTGGGCTAAAGACTTAAAGAGAAACTTCTCTGAAGAGGAAATAAGAATGGCCAATAGACACATCAAGAAATGCTCAACCACCGTAGCCATGAAAAAAAAGGCAAATCAAAACAACATTGAGATACTACCTCACCCCAGTTAGAATGGCTAGAATAAAGAACTCTAATAACAACAGATGCTGGAGGGGATATGTGCAGAACCCTACTGCATTGTTAGTGGGAGTGTAAACTTGTTCAACCACTTTGGAAAGTAGTATAGAGGTTCCTCAAAAGACTACATAGAGCTCCCCTATGACCCAGCAATCCTATTTTGGGGCATATACTCAAATAATCACAAACAAGACCATCCTAAAGCTACCAGCACAACTATGTTTACTGCAGCATTATTTACCATAGCTAAGATATGGAACCAACTCAGACACCCCTCAGTAGATCAAGAAAATGCAAAAAAAAAAAAAAAAAATAGAAAAAAGTCTAGAATGTACCTCAGCTCAATGGCAAAACACTTGCCTAGCTAGTGCAACATCCTGGGTTCAATTCCCAGTTATCAGAAAACAAAAGGCAGAAAAACAATCAAACAAACAAAAAACAAAAGGCAAAAAATAGCCCTAAATGAACAAAAATACTTTTTGGTCCTGACAGATTTAAATTCACCTAGCCTTGGTTGCCAAACAAAGTGCTAAGCAATTCTTATATTCAACATATATAACAAGATAATTTTAATATGTAGCAGTCCTTGAAATTACTTCAGATGCAGAGTAGAGGGATATGAGCAGTTATAAGACACAGATCTCTAACTGGCAGCTGGATTCACAAGACAACACACCACACCTGTAGAATATCCCCATGTCCTTAGTATCAAAAATGCACAAGCTAGCTACTGAATCCAAAGTATCCTAGGACTTAATGTTTCCATATACAGACCTCCAGCATGTTTGACTTCAGCTGAAATCTCACTGGGACTAGGGATCCCAAGGGAAGTCTCTGCCTTTTCAATGATATTTGAAGTATCTTGTCCTAGAGAAAAATCAAAATGTGTTGCTCTTTATTACCAAACTAAACAACCTAAATTTCAAAAATGTAATATCAAAGTCCATGCATCTAAAATCATGATAGCTATAAGACAGTTTATTTTTAACAATTAGGGTTATTAGTCCTTGGAAAGATCTCCTTAGTATAACATTTTTTATACAAAAACTCTGATACATCATCACTAAAGAACAGACATTTATAGCAATTCCTAGACTTCATTCTAATAAGAAAATGCTACCAATTCTACTTGCAATGTCTATCATCTATCTCATGATCACTTGTCTTCAAACAATTAAATCCCTTGAACAAATGTAGAAGGAGATTTATTAACAAAGTCCCTTGTAACAATATAAACACACACAGTAATGAAATGACTGATGATCTTACACACAGTGGCTACTGTAGCTGAGCCTGAGGAGAGCAATGAGTTGCCCCAGCTGCTCCAATATCCCCATCTGGCCTGGGATATATCTTTGGAAAGTTTCCTACTGTCCCAGTAAATGAGCGGGGGAGGGAAGACACAAGAAAGTATGAAAAAGTATAATATACATAAGTTATCTAATTATTAGCCAAAGTATGGGGAACCAAATAATATTTGCTTAATGCACTGCTTGACTGACAGACACTTGCATGTTTTCATCATGTAGGCACCATGCAGCAAAGGTAATCACTGCTGATGGCATTTATAGAACTGAAAGAAAAACTATTATTTATGGTTGTAAAAACAAGTAAAGAAGTTCAATCCTAAATTAGCATTGAGCTCGAGTCTCTTAACCCCAACTTCTTTTTCCTTGTACCAGGGCCTCACACGTTTGTTTTGCTTGCTCATGACTGGCATTCTACCACTTGAGCCATACCTCTAGTGTAGCATTTTGCTGGAATTTAGTTGGAAATTGAATCTGCATTTCATCTGGACCTAAGCATCCTCAGGAGCTAGGATTACAGGTCTGAGCCAGGGGTACCAGGTTAACCCCAATATTTTTAAATCCCAATATTTTATAGAGATTCTAGCTGGGCACCAGAGACTCACACCTGTTTTCCTAGCTACTCAGGAGGCTGAGTATCTGAGATCTGAAGATCAGAGTTCAAAGCCAGCCCAGGCAGGAAAGTCCATGAGACTTTTATCTCCAATAAACCATTAGAAAAACCGAAAGTGGTGCTGTGTTTCAAGTGGTAGAGTGCTCACCTTAAGCTGAAGAGCACAGGGACAGCGCCCAAGCCCAGAGCTCAAAGCCCCATGACCCACAAAAAAAAAAAAAAAAAAAAATAGAGATTCTAGTCAGTGGCTGTCTGTAATACCTGAAAAGGGAGAACTTCTGAGGTCTCAGGGTCCCTGGAAGACCCAACATCTGGTCTTTTCAACTGGGCACTACAGCTTCCATTAACTTTCTTGATTGGCATGTTGGTCAACAGATTCATTACTCTTCACAGACTCAGAATTCTCCACTGACTCCCAGTTTCCATCTTCAGTTATCACTGGAGACTCAAGGATCATCTTTATCAGAAAGCCCAAGGGAAAAACGTGATTGAGGTCAGCTTTTTTAGTATACATTATTTGTCTAAATCTTTTGACACTTTCACAGAGTCACAGGCAGAAACATTAGTAAATTAATACAGACAAGATCCCACAGATCTTCCCCCAGGTTCTCCTAGTAACAGCTTCCATAACTGAAGCATAATTCATTGTGGCAGAATCCACCAATCTTCAGATTTCAACAGATTTCAACTGAACCTTTTTCACTTCAAGAAATATAGATGAAATTACATAGCATGCCACTTGTTAAGAATTTTTTACACAGCATTTAAGTCCCTCCAGACCCACTTTTATTGTATTAAGACTTTTTTTTATTGTTTCTGAATAGTCCTTGGTATAAATGTACTTTGGGACTATCACAGAAATAAGATGATTCAGAAACCTTATGTATAGGTGTTTATGGGAACCAAAGCTTTCTCTTGAGCTACTCAGTTTAGTTTTAAATGTTACTGTTAGGCTGGACATGTGCCTTAGCAGTAGAAAGCTTGCCTAGCATGCATGAAGCCCTGAGTTTGATTCCTCAGTACCATATGCACGGAAACTGGCACTGTGGGTCAAGTGGTAGAGCGCTAGCCTTGAGCAAAAAAGCTCAAGGATAGTGCCATGGCACTGAGCTCAATCCACAGGACTGTCCCAAAACAAGGTATTGTTCTATTCTTTTCCCATGTAAACTATCACTTCATTTTCCAAGTGGCAATGTAAGAATAATCAAGTTCCCCTGAATTCTGATCAACCTTGTGTTGTCACTATTTTGATTGAACCATTCAGATAGGTGTGTACTGGTACCTCACTGAGCATTTTAAATTGCATTCCTCTAATGGTTGGGACCAACGCATCCTTTTATATGCTTATTTGCTGAGTATATATTCTTTAGTGAAACATTTATTTGTATCTTTTGGTCATTATCCAATCATTCTGGTTTGGTTTTTATCATTATGTACTACAGAGACTTGAGAACACTGTTTATTGGAGATTTAATTCCTCTACTATATGGCTTGCAAATATTTCATGCTACTTTATACTTTATTTTTTTCCTGTCTTCCTAGAGTCTTTCCCTGAGCAAGTTTTTCATTGTGAGGAGGTTCATTATCTATTTCCCCTTTTACTGACTATCCTTTAAAATCTTTAGTAATCACTTCCTACTAAAACTCTTCCAGAGATTTAATCTATCAAAAAACATTTCTGTCAGAACAGTTTTTTAGGGTTTTGTTTCCTATTTGTAGTGGTGGCCCTAGGGAATAAAAGATGTCCCTAATCCTTTTGCTTTTGTTTTTTAGATAGGGTTTCCCAAATTTGTCTAGGCAAGCCTCAGACCATGAATTTCTTACCTCTGCCTCTCAAGTACCTGAGATTACAGGCATACACTACCATGCTTGCTATCTCTGAAACACTAACTTTTTGTTTGGTCTGCTCTTAAACCTTAATCCTCCTATCTCCTTCTCTGGAGTGTCTAGGATTATAAATATAAAACACTATTCTGGGCCTTTTGCTATTATTAAAAATATTCATCATAAATATACCAAAATTCTGTTAGTATTGGAACATTTGATGTGACAAAAGAGATGACGATTGACTTATATTTTATATTTACTTTTTTTTTTTTACAGTGCTAGCGATAGAACTTAGGACCCCACACATACCAGGGAAGAGCTCCACCATTTGGCTATATCCATTGAATTCCTAGTTTAACATTTTTTTGCCAGTCCTGGAACTGGAACTCAAGGCCTAGGCACTGTCCTGGAGCTTTTTTTGCTCAAGGCTCGCACTCTAACCCTTGAGAGACAGCCTCACTTCTGGATTTTTCTGTGTATGTGGTATTGAGGAACTGAACAATGGGCTTTCATGTATGGTAGGCAAGCACTATCACTAAACCACATTCCCTGCACCTCAGATCAACTTTTAAGCAGCAATTCAATTACCCAATCTAATTCCTTCCAGAAGAAGAGAAGGAGAATCAAATAGCATGAGAGAATAAATGTATTTCCTCCCCTTTCCTTTACCCTCTTCTCTTGTGCTCTATCTCTTTCTCTTTCACCCTCCTTCACCCATACACACAGGTATGTATAAACCTATTTTATAGAGAGATGGACTACATGTAGGAAAGAGCCAATATGTGTTTCAAACAGATTTTATAAACATATTAACAACTAAGGCAGAAAGACCAGCACACTACTATAATTAAGATACATACCAAAAATGCTAACAGAAAGGAAAACACCCATTTGAATCAGGAGACATGATTCATACACAAAGAACCAAACACATGTCTAGAGCTTGGAGTGTCAAATCTAGCCTAGAGATGTTTTTAATTTATCTATATAGTGCCTAAACTTTTAAATGAGTTCCATGTTTAAAAACCAGTCTTCATACAAAAGTGCAAGTGTCCAATTTCCCTTGAAAACTGAAAGATCTAGCAACAAAGGCTCTATAGTCACTGCTTAATGACTACTTCATGCCAAATAGCTACTGGTCCTTTTAGGCAATGCTCCTGCACCTCAAAATTGGCACTCGAATTCAATTCACTAATTTATGTTAACCTGATTAGCCCCATAGTTATCTGCAAATGCCTGCCATGAGACGTACATCAGACTGTGACAGGTGAAAATGCCAGAGAGAGTGTTCAAAGGTATAAAAACAATCCATGAGAAAGCTAAAAGGTATACATGATACTAGTTGCCTGGAGCCATTAAAATACCGGGGAGAAAAAGAATCACGAGGCATGAAATCAGAAGGCAACTTTAAGATACCTTGGAGTTAAGCTGTATGAATACGTGTGTGTGTGTGTGTGTGTGTGTGTGTGTGTGTGTGTGTGTGTGTGTGTGTGTGTGTGTGTGTGTGTGTGTGTGTGTGTGTGTGTGTGTGTATGTGTTGTATACTATGTGTAATGCATGCATTATATGTAATACATACAAAATATATCATTGTAGAAATGTAATTCATTTAACTTCATATGAGATTAGGACATACTCTGAAACAGGAAACAATGGTAATCTCTACACTTTGGTCATCACCATCTAAATTTGAATCTACATGAGTAAAAATCATTTAGAGGGGCTGGCAAGGTGGCTCAGTGGTACAGTACTTGCCTTGCATGCATGAGGCCCTGGGTTCAATTCCTCAGTACCACGTAAGCAGAAAAAGCCGGAAGTGGCACTGTGGTTCAAGTGGTAGAGTGCTAGCCCTACGCTGAAGACTTGAGGGACAGCACCCAAGCCCAGAGTTCAGGCCCCAGAACCGACCAAAAAGGAAAATAAAAGATCATCTAGAATGTGTTAGGATGGAAGACAAAGAGTTTATATTGTTTATACTGTTAATATTATTAGTAGAAGGAATGTAGATACTCTACTCTCAATAAATTCATCATCTCTCTGCAAACATAAATAAATAACAGGTAGATGAAAGTAAAATTGCATTATTTAATGGTTTCCTAAGTTTTCTGGGTATTTTATGATGAATTGGAAAAGAGAAATATGCCAGTAAATTAAAAAAAATAAGCCAAAGGGATTCATATTTTTAAGGAACCAAAATGCATATGCTTTGTGTCTCTCATTCCTACCATCAGGCTGCCTTTTCCCTCCTTTACCCTTCTCAGCAATCAAGGCTTACCAGCACCTTGCTCCTGCCAACCTCAACTTAGAGAGTACCTTGCACCCAGCCAGCACATAGCCACTGCAGATGCCTACAAAGTGTGCTCCCAATGCCTGGGAAATACTTCCCCCTGTGGGGTGGGTCTGGCCAGGTATACTTCTGGGTCTGGGTTCTTCTTTGTTCTGAAGTGGCTGGGCTCTGGTTCATTGAGTTTGGGCACCAACCGGGTGGTTTAAAGTTTGGCTGACCATAGTCACTGGAGTGATGTCAGCTGGGAAAAGGAGACTGGGAGTGTCCATCTGCATTTGTGTTTTTGAAGATCTGACCCTCCAACAGGTACTGAGTGCTAAGTACCCTCCCAACTATCCCGAGGTCAGGGATTACCCAAGCCACTGACTTGGCAAGGCCCAAATGGGCAGAACAGGGCTGTCCAGGCCAGTAGCAAAGTGTTTGCAAGGACGTTTAGTTATATGAATTGGGCATTAGAAGGTGAGGGAGGACTAACTAGCAAATGCAAAGGCCTTAACAAATTTTAGTAATCCAAGAAAAGAAAAAGAAAAAAATGCTGCAAAAAAACGGGTCAAGGGGATTGTAATGTGGCTTAGTGGTAGAGTGCTTGCCTGGCATGCATGAAGCCCTGGGTTTGATCCCTCAGTACCACATACACAGAAAAAGCCAGAAGTGATGCTGTGGCTCAGATGGTAGAGCACTAACCTTGAGCAAAAGAAGCACAGGGACAGTGCCCAGACACTGAGTTTAAGCCCTAGGACTGGCACAAAAAAATGAGGGGGAGGAGGTTTGCAAAAAGATAAATAAGAGGAGGCCTGGGACTTGAACACCATGGCTCGTCCAGCTTATGAGATGGGATAAAGTTGTTGTTCTCTCTCTCTCTCTCTCTCTCTCTCTCTCTCTCTCTCTCTCTCTCTCTGTGTGTGTGGTTAATTGGAGATGAATCTCAGATTTTCTAGCCCAAGCTCATCTCGAACTATGATCCCAAAACATTAGACTCCTGAGTAGCTAGGATTACAGGCATTAGCCACCTATGCCCAGCTCAGGATAGTTTTAACTCTTAATATGGAACTTAATGGGAAAAGGCAGTAGGTTTCTAAGCAGACGAGTAAGATGCTTTGATTTGTGGTTTTTAAGATGAGCCCCCCTTCCCTCATTAAAAAAGATGCATCTCATTATTTATCCTTCAGTAGTGTAAATGTGTGAAGTCTGGAGTTGTGGAGCTAGAAAGGTATAAGTTTATAAATATAAGGAAAATGGAACTTTTCGGAGGTAAAGAGATTGGATTTTTTTTTTTTTTTTTGGCAGTCTTGGGGCTTGAACTCTGGGCCTGGGCATTGTCCCTGAGCAAATCAGCTCAAGGCTAGCACTCTACCATTTGAGCTACAGCGCCACTTGCGGTTTTCTGGTGGTTTATTGGAGATAAGAGTTTCACTTTCACAGGTTTTCCTGCCAGGGCTGGCTTTGAACCCTGATTCTTGGATCTCAGCTTCTTGAGTAGCTAGGATTACAGGCGTGAGCCACCGGCACCTGGAGAGAATTGGATTATGTAAAAATCCAAACATGTGGCTGGGTATCAAACACAGTGGTTAGATGTCTTGCCTAGCATGTGCTAGGAGAGAAAGAGAGCAGAGAGAAAGAAGAAAAAAAGAACAAGGAAAAGAGAGACAGGAGAGAAAAAAAGAGAATCTATGTTTTCTACTGCTTCAGTGGTTTCAGTAGAGCCATCATTCTAAATAAACCTTCCCCAGAAATTTTGTTTACTTTTTTGTTTTTGTTTCTGTCCGGTAATGAAATTGAACCCAGGCTGGTTATTTAGAGATAAGTCTTCGATTTGTCTGCCTGGATTGGCTTCAAATCTGGATCCTCAGACTCAATTTCCTTAGGTAGTTATAATCGTAGGCTTGAGCCACTCTAGCTCTGGCCTCTTAACCTTCTGTTTTATCTAGTAGCTGCTAATTTCCTCTTACCTCATTTCTGGGGCTTGAACCCAGGGCCTGGGCATTGCTCTTGAGCTTTTTTGTTCTAGCCTAGGGCCTAGCCACTTGAACCACAGCTCCACTTCCAGATTCTTTTTGGTGTTTCACTGAAGATGAGTGTCACAGGTGAAAAGCTATTTAAAGAGAACTGTAAAACCAATGTAGTTAAACAATTGTGTCAGAACAGGAGCTCAAAGGATCATACTTTGAAGAAAAGGTGCTGGATTCATGGACAGAGACTACGACTTTCACCTTCCTTAGATTTAACATAGTAGCAGATACACAGAGACACTAAATAAATGCTGCTTGATACCAGTTCCATTTTGTGTTGCTTATATTAAACCTAACTCACTTTGTGAATGTCAGTTTGGAAGGAAACTATCTTGCAGAAAAGCTTATAGGCAAATCTCTAACATCAGGCTAGGTTCTCAAACAGAACTTGAGGATGAAGCACAGGCACTTCACAAGCTGGGCCATTTAGAGATGAGGCAGAAGATCTTGCTGGAATACCAACCTGGCCCATGTCCATCTCAAACCATCTGTTTCCTAAGCTGAACCTGCACAGAGATACCCTTTGAAGAAAATCTCTTTGCAATTGAACTATAGACTCAGATTATTTGCCAATTACCATGTAAGAAACAGTGGCCTCATCCTGAAAAATACTGACAAGGATCACCTTAAGTAGATGGCCAAAGATACACCCAGGCAATGAGACATCAGAAATTGATATGACATAACTGAGCTTTCTCATTCAGTTATAAAATTAGGCATAAACAAACAAATAAACCAAGATATGCCTAGCTGGGTTCCAGTGGCTCACCCATGGAATTCTAGCCAATAAAGAGGCTCAGATCTGATGATGTTGGTCCAAAGCCAGCCCAGAGAGAAAAGTCTGTGACATTCATATCTCCAGTGAACACCAGAAAACTAGAAGTGGGTGCTGTGGCTCCAAGTGGTAGAGTGATAGCCTAGAACTAGCTCAAGGAGAGCACCCAGGCCCTGAGTTCAAGCCCCAGGACCAGCCAAAAAAAAAAAAAAAAAAAAAACACCCACCCAAGTCACACTGGGAGGCTTCCCACAGGATCAGTAGCTGCCCTTTTCAAAAGTGTCAAGCTCATACTAAAGAAAAGACAGTGGAAATGTCACAGACTGGAGGAGGCAGAGGAGGTCTGACAGATCAAGGGAAAGCAGGATCCTGGATGGATCCTGAGTGGGAGAGCCAGTTCTGAGGCTTGAACTCAAGAACTGGGCACTGGCTCTTAGCTGTTTCGCTCAAGGCTGGCACTCTACCACTTGAGCCACCGCTTTACTTCAGGCTTTTTGATGGTTTGTTGGAGAGAAGAGACTCACAGACTTTCCTGCCCAAGCTAGCTTTGAAACTTAATCCTAAAATCTCAGCCTGCTGATGAGTTAGGATTACAAGCATGATCCAACAGCGCCAGCTATATTTTCTGTTTTATCGTGCAATAAAAATAAAAAGATTGTTTTCAAAATACATACTTGGGAGGGAACAAGCTCTGCTTGTACTGTTGACTCTAGCCGTTTTTGTCTTATGCTACAGCTGCAGGGCAGGCCACATGGGCAGGATGTAGTTCAGGCACAGGCTCAGCCTGCCTAGAACAAGGAGGTACAAATGAGGTGTACGTAGTTCTGACAATAGCTAGTGGTCTTGTTTGGCCTTCTAGTGTAGAGAGCAGAAGGAAATAAAATGAGGAAATAATAGTTGAGGGAACAGTATGTAATCTCATTATGCAATGACAAGATATTTGTTCTTAACCTGTCAAGCAAAAGAGAAAAGGTACATGTTTCTCATCAAGGATTGATATCACCTCAGTGGTCACTTCTCAGTCCTCTTTACAAACAAATCCTAATTTTGTCTCATCATCCATTCTGTTGGTTTCTGTGTTTACATGGGATGTCTGGTGCTGCAACAGCCAACTTGGGATGATGAACTTTAGCATGTGGAGAATATACCCAGTATGGTCAATTCAAAAGATGGTAGGAATATAAATATAAGAAGACAGGCTGGGTGCCAGTG
The DNA here is from genome assembly GCF_024711535.1 of Dipodomys merriami. Classification (NCBI taxonomy): domain Eukaryota; kingdom Metazoa; phylum Chordata; class Mammalia; order Rodentia; family Heteromyidae; genus Dipodomys; species Dipodomys merriami. The sequence goes on along the minus strand of NW_027202778.1, from coordinate 127,852 downwards.
GCTCAGGCCTGTAATCCTAGCTACTCAGGAGGCTGAGATCTGAGGATCATAGTTCAAAGCCAGCCCAGGAAGGAAAACCTGTGAAACTCTTATCTCCAATAAACCACCAGAAAATCAGAAGTGGCCCTGTGGCTAAAGTGGTAGAGTGCTAGCCTTGAGCCGAGTTGCTCAGGGAAAAAGCCCAGGCCCAGAGTTCAGTCCCCATGGCTGACAAAACAAAAGACAAAAAAAAGAAGACAGTACTGAGCCACTGAATTAATGAATTCTACCGTCTTCCTTGTGCTATGGTTATTATTTTTTTTCTTTTTTTTTCCAGGGCTGAGGACCGAACCCAGGGCCTTGCACACGCGCCAGGCGGGCACCCTTCCCCTGGGCTAAACCCCCAGCCCCACCGTGGTTATTATTATGTGAAATAATAAATCTTCCTGTCACTGAAATGAGTTGGGCCTTCTATAATTACACCTAAAAGCAACCAAAATTATGCTTGAGTCCTAAGGGAAAATAAAAGGCATCTAGAAGTAATACAAGAAGAAAAATATAGGTGAAAAATAAAAATAAAGGCTAAAATGCATTAGGTGCGTAGGGCTCTGAAAAATCTCCCAAGCCTGAAGAAACTCACCTGGAGTTTCAGAAGCCAGCTCCAATTTACATTTACCCATCTAAGTCTAGTTGCTATGAAGTTCTTATAGGCAGTGATCCCTGAGAAGAGGAAGAAAAATGAAAGGGAAATAAAATTGAACAACTGCCAGTGGAGAAACCAGCTGTACATGATCAATTTCTTTCCATGGAATCTCTATTTGTCTGAAGAGAATTTCTTCATCAGAACCCTGGCCCCAAGTCCGAGACAGGTATATGAGGAGGAGACAGGACAGGGCAGCCTAAGATGGACAGTGACTCATCTGGAATGGAAGAAAGAGCTAGCATGTGGCAGAGATTGAGCCCAAAGCTAAGCCTGACTCTGGATCCAGAACCTTCCCAATGCACTGTCATGCCAGAAATGAAAGCCAAGCTTCAAAGCCACCAAGAGCTGCTTCTAAGCCATTCTGAAAAGTGCCCACATTCACCCAGGTGTCTCACCAGAGACCCCAGGTATAGTCCAGCAGAGCACTCGAAAGCAGAAACCCAAGAAGCAAAGCAGGTGGCCTGCATCCAAATTCAAGAAATGTAACTCACTCAATTGTCACTGTGGCCAGGCCTGAGATTTCCAGTCAGTCCCCTACACTCTAGCCTGAGGACAGTACCTATTAGGATGAGACCATATAAGACATGGATGAAGGCCCTGTCTGACTGCCACTGCCATTAAGAACAGCATTATAGATGGGCCCATGGCGCATGCTTGTAATCCTAATCAGGATGCTGAGATCTGAGGACCATGCTTTGAAGCCAGCCTAGGCAGAAAAGTCAATGAGGCTCCTTTTCTCCAATAAAGCAACAAAAAAGCCAGAAGTGGAGCTGTGACTCAAGTAGCAGAGTGCTAACCTTAAACAAAAAGCTGAGGGACAATTCTAGGATGGTGGTGTGGGGAAAGACTAATACCCCAAGCCCCTTTAAGACAGGTACTCTCACTTATGCCCATTTCCTTCAGAGCATTGCATAGCCCTCACCTTACTGACTTGCCTCTCCCTGTTTCAACACAGGATATTCACTTGGCCAGTCTATCTTGCAGCATCCCGAACAAAGCAGCTTTTTCTCTGGGGTTTAACCAAGGAGCCAATACTGTCTGTGATTGGTTGGTTAACTGTGCACAGTCCAGAATCAAGGATACCTGGGGCCCACCTGGCTTGGCCATCTACTGTTGTAGCTTACAGCGTATTGTTCAACACTTCTGTTTTCTTATAATAGTTCTTGCTCATGGGTCCTAATGGTTACAATAAAATAACTAATAGGGTTACTTGTGTACACACACACACACACACACACACACACACACACACACACACACACACACACACACACACACACCACTGCAACAGTACTACAAGGGAAACAAGGCAACTCAACAGGGAGCTTCAGGACTCAAACATATACCACATCCTAAGTATTTCCTGTTTCTTCTTAAGTAATTATTAATATTATTCCTATTTTGGTGCCAATACTGGAGAGTGAACTCAGAGCTGGGACACTGAGCCCCACTCAACTGGGGACTGAACTATCCCTAAGTTTTTTTTTGTTTTTTGTTTTGGGTCCAGTCATGGGGTCTGAACTCTGGGCCTGAGCAATGTCCCTTAGCTCTTCAGATCAAGGCTAGCACTCTACCACTTGAGCCACAGCACCACTTCCGGCTTTTTTCTTTTTTTACTTATGTGATGCTGAGGAATGGAACCAGGGCCTCATGCATGCAAGACAAGCGCACTACCACTGAGCCACCTTCCTAGCCCCTCCTTAAGCTTTTTCTGCTCGAGGCTAGTGCTATACCATTTGAGCTATACCTCCAGTTCTGGCTTTTTGCAGGTTAACTGGAGATAAAGAACCTCACAGACTTTTCTTTTCAGGCTGGCTTCAAACCAGGACCCTCAGATCTCAGACTCCTGAATTGCTAGGATTACAGTTGTGAGCCACCCACACCTGGCTGAAATCTTTTTTTTTAACTTGAATGTTTTTTATAACTATTAGATATGGAGATTAGTAATCTCTGCTGCTCCCTTTTGTTCTTAGCTGTATTTTCTTTTTCTTAGCTCCTTCCTTAAATGATTCTTTATTTTTTATTTATTTATTTATTTTTATTTATTTATTTTTTGGTCAGGGGTCCTGAACTCTGGGCTTGGGCGCTATGCCTCAGCTCTTCAGCTCAAGGCAAGTGCTCTACTGCTTGAGTCACAGTGCCACTTCTGGTTTTCTAGTGGTTTATTGGAGATGTGAGTATCATGGACTTTCCTGCCCGGGCTGGCTTTGATCCACGATCCTCAGATCTCAGCCTCCTAAGTAGCTAGGATTACAGGTTTGAGCCACGGGCACCCAGCCTTAAACAATTCTTGTAGGAACTTCATTCATTAAGAATAGGGCCAAACTATGCAAGGCAGGATTGAACTGGAACAACTAGTTATGAGGAAAGAACTAGGCCTATTTACCCCCTAGCTGTTCCTTCTACTGTAATTACTAGTTTTGAAAAAGCAAAACACCTGGCCCCAAAACTAGGAACTGCCCGTTGCTTTAGGTCAAGAAATTGTTACAGGAGTACTTACGGTTTTAATTGTTTCAGGAATGTTTGTGACTTAGGAGCTTGCAAAATAAAATAACTGCGAAGTTCTTCTGTACACCACCTTGCTTGAATCTGCTCTAAAAGAATGCATTTTTTTAACCTTTATAAACCCTGAGCTATTTGAGTTTGGGACTGCTCATTCCCTAGATGAGTTAACCCTGGCTGATCAATTGAATAAACTATCTTTTAAGATACTGGTCAGCATCTGTGACTTTGTCCAGGGGGTGAGTCCACTTCATCTGGATGCCCCAGTGAGATCCTATTCTCGCCTGAACAGGACGACTCCTGTCATGACCTGACTCCTGTGTCAGGGGACTGGCCACATGGCCGCACTTAGTGGAAGGCCTTGAGAGACATTCCTCAGTCCCAGGTGCCCTTGCTCTGTGAAACCCATGAAATGAACTCTGGAGTTTGTTCTACCAGTAAATTTCTGCCTGTCATCATCATGTAAAAACATAAATGAGTTGTTTTAAACTCCCAAGAAAAGTCATCAAGTTTTGGTGTTAGCAAAAACTTGAAAATTAACTAAAGTTCTTCTTCAAAATAATGCAATAATCCTTTACATTTTTGAGAAGTCAGATAATTTGATTACAATGTGAACAGCTTAATGCATTAAAACACCAGATCTTTGGTTTTCTGTAATATCCAAGTTACTATTCACTGGCAGAAATTTCTTCTGTTGTCTGGCCTCAGTCCCTCCTGCTCTTAGAAATTTACTTTCTCCCCTGAACCCCCTTTTCCCTGGGAAAAGACTAGCCATGGGTACAAAACTGTGAAATCAGAAAACAAAACACAATTATTGATAAAGGGAAAAAACCTCCTGGTAAAGAAAAACCCCAGACAAAGGCTGACCAATAGTCAACTTTTGTCCTTTCCCCATCCTTGATAAAAAAGCAAAAGAACATCGCTCCCTTACTCAATTTTACCAAACTGGCAGCTTTTCAAAAGGCTATTGACAACCGAGGCTTATCACCAGGTGCATTAAAGAGCAGTTAGGAGCTTATAATAAAAATAATTTCTAAAGTAGTGTCAATAGCTTTGATAGTATTGATCATGCTGACCAAGTCAAGATTATGTTTTGCCTATGCTTCTGTGAGTCAAGGCTATGTTTCTGCCAAGTTTTGCTTCTATAACCTTGCTTGCTTGCCTTGGTAACAAGGCCTTCAGCCCGCCAATTGAAGACCACAGCTGAGTGGTCCCACTATGACTGACCTATTACAAATGATTACATATGATATTACCATAAAGAACAAATTAATTTAAAGGTCATATAACTGTAACCAATGAAAAATATGCCAAACCTGCCTTGCATGGCTTGTATATATAACTCTATCTAACCTACCCCTATAAAAACACATCCTACCCTGAGCTCAAGGCTGTTCCTACTTTCCCAGTGGTAGGAAGTGGTCCCATGTGGTGGTAATAAAGTTCCTAGCTCGGCAGAGCACAAAGAACAAATTAATTTAAAGGTTCTAATTGTAACCAATGAAAAATAGGCCAAACCTGCCTTGCATGGCTTGTATATATAAAACTCTATCTAACCTACCCCTATAAAAACACATCCTACCCTGAGCTCAAGGCTGTTCCTACTTTCCCAGTGGTAGGAAGTGGTCCCATGTGGTGGTAATAAAGTTCCTAGCTCGGCAGAGCACAAAGAACAAATTAATTTAAAGGTTCTAATTGTAACCAATGAAAAATAGGCCAAACCTGCCTTGCATGGCTTGTATATATAACTCTATCTAACCTACCCCTATAAAAACACATCCTACCCTGAGCTCAAGGCTGTTCCTACTTTCCCAGTGGAAGGAAGTGGTCCCATGTGGTAGTAATAAAGTTCCTAGCTCGGCAGAGAGTGTGCGGGCAGCCGAGATGCCAAAGCCGCCCAGGGTCTCCCAGCCCCCAGGCCCTCGCAACCCCCCCGGCCCCCGCAGGCCCCCGGGCACCGCCCCGACCCCGGAGCCCATGCGGCCCGCTGGGATGCTGCTCCGGCCCCGGCGGCCGCCACCGCTGGTGCTGCCGTCGCCGACCGATCCCATGGGCGAGATGCTGCCGCCAGCTGAGGACGCACCGGGGACCCCACCGCGGGCAGTGGCACTAGCCCTGAGGCAGGTGCTGCGCACTCCCGCAAAATGTCCTCGCTGCTACAAGTTCCTCAAGAACAAGGTGCCCAAGGCCACTGGCCAAGCGCCCGGGCCCTTGGACGCACAGATCCGCGAGCTCATGGGGCTGCTGGGCGACGATGGGCCGGACGAGCGCGCCCGTCGCCGCCCCGCGGGGCCGGGGTGCCCACAGCATGGCCGCCGCCCCGCCCCCTCCGCGCCCGCACCAGCCCTAGAGGAGCCAGGTAGGCAGGCGGCCGCGGGAGAGGGAAAGGGTCGGCAGGGCAGGGGGGGGGGGAGGGTGATTGGGGCTGGAGGCTGGAAGGGGCGGCCGGGGCCGGAGGGTCAGAGGCCGGAGGGTGGGCGGCAGCACTGACCCTGCGCTCCCTCCCGCAGCTGCAGCATCGCCCTGGGCCCCTGCCAACCTCTTGCCTTCGGCCACCACACCATCGCTGAATGCTGCCCTGCTGCAGACGCTGACGCACCTGGGCAACATCGTGGGCATGCTGGGCCTGCTGCGAGACCAGCTGCTGACCCAGAACCAGCACGTGGAGCAGCTGCCTGGCTCCTTCGACCAGACCTTGTCCCTGGCCCTGGGCTTCATCCTGGGCAGCGTGGCCACCCTGGGCAAGCCGAGCTAGCCACCCCGCCACCCCCCCCCCAGCATTCAAGAAAGTCTTTTTGATAAAAATAATAATAATAATAAAGTTCCTAGCACTTTTATCTGGGTTTCGTGAAGTCTCTTTTGGATCCAGGATATAATAGATGTAGGCCCAAGTGAGATCCAGGACCCTGGGCCTTGAGTTCAGGGACTTTGGACTGGTGTCAGAAGAGCCACTCCCTAGGGGACAGCTGTGGAGAGAAGTTCCTAGCAGGAACTTAGAACTCAAAAGCCTCTAGAGGTAAGTTGAAAAGCCTGGCCAGGTATAGTGGAAGGGGCAGAAGGGGAGGTGGGATGCAGCAGAACTCCCAGCCATGGAGGAGTTTGGGATGTGCCTCTCCCCAGTGGAGGCAGATTAGGGTTCTTAACCTGGAGTCTGGCCTCACTTGGGTTCTTATTTGTTCTGTCTGTCTGTTGGAGGTGCCTTCTGCTGCTGTTTGCTTATGCCTGTCTGACCATTTGGTTTGTGTGGCCACCTATCTGTGTCTGTTTTAGTTGACATTTCTGTCTAAATGTCTGAGAACCACAAGCATGGAGAAAGGGATGAGATGGAGAATCTCCTGTTAAACCTATGTCTACAACCCTAACCCCAGATGTTGGAGAAACCTTGGGATGAGGTGGAGAATCTCCTGTCAAACTTAGTTCTCCACTCTGGTGCTGATAAAATTCCAAGGGGAAAGCTTATTTGGCCCAAGCAGGAAAAGTAAGAAACAACTTCTCTTTAAGCTAATTCTGAGATCACTGATATCTTGCTTTTTGTAGAAATGCACCAAACTTCTTTATCCATCACTTTTGGAAATGCTTTTAGAACCCTTTTCTTATTTTCAGGAAAAAGCCAGGGCATATGAGTACTGTTACCCAAGGTCATCTCTGCACCCTCTGCCAGGTAGATTGGCCCTCCCTTAATGTAAAATGGCTGCAGGAGAGCTCCTCTAAACTAACACCTCTCTTCTAGGTTCAGAGAGTTATTTTGGGGCTCTCAGTCACCGAAGTCAGGTACCCTAAACGCCAGAGCTCACCATTCTCTGAAAAAAAAAAACCCAGACAATTATTCAAGTTATTAGAATCTGTTATTTTTGTTCATTTGGACATCTCTGGGGGAATAAAAGTTCCAGCTCTGTCTGGGCCTGGTCATAGACCTGCTCTGTTTTGTCTGTGTTGCAGCAGTCAGGACGTGGGCATGGAAGGTTGCAAGACCTTACAAGCTTCAGGCTGCATTTTCCTGCAGAGGCAGCCGGAGGTGAGGGCATAGACAGTTTGAGCCTCGTTTGGACATTTGGCTTGTCCGAACAGTTAAAAAAATTGTAAAATGCTCTTGTCTAAAAAGAAAATTGGATAAAAGATAGGCTAGTTCAGTTTCAGGTGACTCCCACCTAGCCTTCCTCCAGCTGAAGGTATTCACAAGGCCAATTGGTAAAATGCATTGCTAGACAAGCAAGTCCTGGGTAAATGAAGCTCAGCAAAGTCACTTTGTTTTACAAATCTTAAATCTTTAGATCAAGATTCTGGACTGATTTTCATTTTTGTGCACTTTAAGTTTTGTATGAGTATGTTGGAACATGTTCAAGATGAAAATCAGCATGCTGTAAAAAAAAGAGTTTAAACTCTTAGGTCATCAGATTTGTATGCCAAATATCTTAAAGGATTATTGTATTGTTTTAAACAGGAAGTTTAGTTAAACTTTCTAAGAATTCTTTAATTTACAAATCAAAATCTGTATTTTAAAATTCGGTATTTTAAAATGCAAAGGTTGTTTACACTGTAATCAAGTTATCTGACTCAACAAAAAGGCATTGGCTGTTTGGGATTTAGTTCCCTCTGCTAAAACTTGGGGATACTATTAGAAATTTAAATATAAAGGTTTATTTAACACTGTCAAAGATTTTACCTGTTCTGTCTAAAACTTTACCTGTTCTGTCTGAAACTATTTCATTCAAGAATCAAGAAAAAAAAAGGGAAAAACTTAGACTCTAATAGAAGACCTGTCTTTTGAGGTGAGGGATGTAGAGGCAGACGTGCAGCTCAGCCAGTCATGCAGGGTGGGACAGGCCCTGGGGGGAGTCCACGCATGGTAGAAGTGGGCAAGCTGGCACAAAGGTAGTTCAACTAACCCTGAAGAGTTGGGTGCATGCACATTCCTTAGGAGGGGCTGTACGACCAATCTTTGTCCTGTCCCTTTCTTTTGCAGACAGACACAGGAAACATAATGGTAAAAATGAGTGATGTCATGATCTGATTGGTATTCCTAAAACTGCCACTTGGATGTATTAACTTTGAAAAAGCCTTAAAAATATGGTTAGAAAATTTATTAGTATATGATTTGCTTTCATTGATACTCTGCAATTGGATATGTTTTTTTAAAAGGCATATAGGTGGGCTGGGAAGGTGGGTCAGTGGTAGAGCACTTGCCTTGCATGCATGAGGCCCGGGCTCAGTTCTTTAGCACCACATAAGCAGAAAAGAAACAACCAGAAGAGGCACTGTGGCTCAAGTGGTACAGCTCTAGCCTTGAGCTGAAGACCTGAGGGACACCGCCTAGGCCCAGAGTTCAGGCCCACAACCAGACACCCCCCACCAAAAAAATAAAAAAGCATATAGGTGTTAAGTCTAGCTTCTTGGTACAGTACTGGTGATTAATTCTTGCATTAACAAAAAATGGTCATTTGAGTTCAAAAGTTTTTAATGTATATCTGTTTTAAAATGAGTAGCCAAGAGGAAATAGTGGTACATATCCTCAAGATTTCAAAGGAGTTTTCAAAATACAAATGAAAACTAAAGTAGAAAATGTTAAATCAGAGATTTATAAAAGGCTTAAATTAGGATTGGTAAGACTTTAGCCCACTTATTTCTTGGGCAGTTGTTTCTTCAAGGTTTGTTGTTGGGTGATTTAACTTTTGAGTTCCAGGTATATTTTAGATATGAGACCCTTGTCCGTTGTATGGCTAGTGAAGATCTTCTCCCAATCCGTGGGCTTTCTGTTGATCTTGCTAGCTATGTACTTTGCCATGCAGAAGCTCTGCAATTTCATGCAATCCCATTTGTCCAACCTTTCTTCGATTTGTTGTATTTCTAGGTCTCTGTTAGGAAAATTTTGGAGACCTGGGTTTCTCTTACTCCATCCTGTAATGTTTTCAGAGTGTCTGCTTTGACTCTGTGGTCTTTGATCCATTTGGAGCTGATTCTGATGCAGGATGATATATAAAGATCTAGCTTTAGTTTTCTATAAGTAGTTAACCAATTTTGCCAGCACCATTTACTGAAGAGGCTGTCTTTCATTCTATTTTTTTAGCCCTCTTATCGAAGATTACAAAGTTATAGGTATGTGGGTTCATTTCTTGGTTTTCAATTCTATTCCATGGGTCCTGAGATCTGTTCTTGAGCCAGTACCAAGCTGTTTTGATTTCTACAGCTTTGTAGTAGAGTTTGAAATTTGGTATTGATATTCCACTAGCAGTGTTCTTTGTGTTAAGGATCACTTTTGCTATTCATGGTCTTTTATTTTTCCATATGAATTTTTGGATTGCCTCTTTTATTTTCCTGAAGAATGAGGTTGGAATATTGATAGGTATCGCATTGAATTTTTAGATAGCCTTGGGAAGTATTGCGATTTTCATGATGTTGATCATTCCAATCTAGGAGCATGGGAGGTTTTTCCATTTTCTAATTTCTGTTTTGATTCCTTTTTCAAGTTTTTAAAGTGGGTTCCTCATAGACTCCACATAGACCTCCCCTGTGACCCAGCAATCCCACTTTTGGGCATTTAGTGGAATTATCACAAGCAAAGCCATACTAAAGCTACCAGCACAACTATGTTTATTGCAGCATTATTTACCATAGCAAATATATGGAACCAACCCAGATGATCCTCAGTAGATGAATGGATCAAGAAAATGTGGTATATATGCATAATGGAATTCTATGCCGCTATCAGAAAGAATAACATTGTCCCATTTGTTAGGAAATGGAAAGACTTGGAAAAAAAATATATTAAATGAAGTAAGCCAGGCCTAAAGAAACATAGGTCCCATGGTTTCCCTTATTTTCAATAACTAGTACATGTCTGAGACAATCAGAAACAGTCAGATACGTTGATGTTAGGTTAAATGAACCCCAAGATAAGGACTCGAATAGTTTTTCTTTCTTGCTATTGTTTATAACATATTTATAAGATGATTTCTTTGTTGCTTTGTATGTCCCTCCCCCATGGCGGGGGCGGAGGGGTTGGAGGATGGGGAGGGTGGGAAGATATTGTAAGGGGAAAGAAAGGAGGAGGCAACAAATGTACTCATCACCTTGCCCATGTAATTGAAACCTCTACATATGGTATTTTCACAATAACAACAACAAAAAAAAATCCTTTGAACTTAAAAAGAAATTAGGATTGGATGGGCTGGGAATGTGGCTGGGCTGCGAAAGTGGCTTAGTGGTAGAGTGCTTGCCTAGCATGCATCAAATCCTGAGTTCAATTCCTCACTACCAGGTATTCAGAAAAAGCAGGAAGCGGTGCTAGCCTTGACCAAAAGAAGCTCAAGGACAATGCCTATGCCATGAGTTAAATCCCAAGGACTGGCAAAAAATGGAGATGAATTCCTGGTTATAAAGTTTGAAAGTTAAATTGTTAATATTTTTCTCAAAGTGCAAAAAGGAAAAATTAGGATTACCAAAATAATTGCTTAATTGCTATTTCAGTTTGCTCTTATAGTTTTTTTTTTTTTTTTTTTTTTGTAACAGTTCCAGCAGGCCCACACAAAGGAGTAAGGATTCTTACAAGTTTGTCAGATATAACTTTCGGCCCTTAATAAGTTCGAGGTAGACCATGCTTTAAAAAACGATTTCTAAAGACCATCTTTGTTTCTTTTAATTGGAGTAAACATGGCCTTTTGTTTAGACTTGTTGATCTGAGAACTGTGGTTCAAATCCAGCCTGGGCAGAGAAAGGTCCCTGTGAGATTATCTCTAATTGGTCAACAGAAGAGTTGTTTGGGGGCTCAAATTGGCAGAGTGCTAGCCTTGAACTCAGGGCCTGAGCGCTATCGCTCATCTCTCCAGCTGAAGTCCAGTGATTAAGGAAAATGCCAAGGTGTGTGTATCCCAGCATGGAGAAAGACACTCCTGGGACCCTGGCAATGATGAAACATCCAGAGGCAGTTACAAGCCACTGCTCAGATGGCAGAGATGGTATCAGATCCTGTTTGGCCTTTCAAAAATTGAAGGACTGGGAAGGTGGCTCAGTGGTAGAGCGTTTGCCTTGCATGCATGAGGCCCTGGGTTCGATTCCTCAGCACCACATAAGAAAAAAGAAAAAAGAGGGAAGTGGCACTGTGGCTCAAATGGTAGAGCACCAGCCTTGAGCTGAAGAGCTGAGGGACAGCACCCAGGCCCAGATTTCAGGCCCCACGACTGGACCCCCCCCCCCAAAGAAATTGATCAGAGCCAGGAAGTCATGAGAAAGTAAATTGTAATCATGCCTTTCTAAATGTTTGTCTGCTTCATAATTGGGCAAGAATGTGCCAGTCATCTAAGTGGGTTATAAAATGTGTGGGATAGTTTAAATTCCCAAATTAGGGCTTTGAGCAGATACAGGGCATAACTGTTGGAGACTTCTTAAATTACAGGAGGGGTTCATTTTACCTAACATCATCTTATCTGATCTTTTCAGCTTGTCTCAGACATATACTAGTTATTGCAAATAAGGGAAACCATGGTCAAGAGCTACAGTAACTCCATTTTAAGATCAAACCTCCTGAGCTGTGCTGCCCTCAGAGTAACCCCCAAAGAGAAAGTTCTCAGACAAACCCCAGGTTGCCACCAACCCTGCCCATCCTTAAGGAAAAGAACAGTTCCCTAAGTATTCCATCAGAAAAAGGCAAGTGTGGTCAGGGTGGACTTAAACCCCCTGAACTTGTGGACTTGCTTTTGTGGAAACCCCCTAAACTTGTTTGTTCAGATACTATAAAAGCTGTTCTAATTTTGTGCTCGGGGCCTCTTAGCATCACCGGTTACCAAGTGTGCAGAGGACCAAGCTCGAGCTTTCAATAAACGACTCTTTGCTGTTTGCAAAGAGCCTGGTGGTCTGTGAGGGACACCCAAAATCGGGTACTTCAATGGGATCTATGTTTCTTTGGCCCAGCTTACTTCACTAGATAAGGACACAAGTGGTTTTTTCTTTCTTGCTATTGTTTCTAACATATTTATAAGGTGATAGTTTTGTTGCATTGTATGTCTCTTCCCCCACAGTATAAGCCCTGTTTTCACTGTATTTGATGTTGGTATATTTTGGGGAGGGGAAAGGAAAAAAAACAAATTGTTTAACTAGGGATACAGGTGGACCTATTGCAACAATGAGATGTGCAAAATCCTATGTTGAAAAGCAAACTTTACAACTTTGGCACCGGGGGTGAGGGTATAGTGGTGGAGATGGGAGTGAAGGGATGGTAGGGGAAAACCAAAGGAGGAGGCAACAATGCTTGATAAGAAATGTACTCATTACCTTGCTCGTGTAATTGTAGCCCCTCTGTATTGCATTTTCACAATAAAAATTATTTATATATATGTGTGTATATATATATATATATATATATATATATATATAAAATTAAAAAATTGCAGAAGGTAACAGCCCAGGGAAAAATTCAGATCTCTTACAGAAAAAACTTCAATGACTTAATGTACATAAGAAAAAAAGTGGGGAATGAGATAAGGAGGTCAGATCTGACTGGTGCCATATTGGCCACATGGTGGATGATAGGGTCTCGTATCTTGTCTTCATGCCGGGGGAAGGAAAATGCCTCCATCATCATCTGACTCCCAGGTGATGGATATTCCAAGATCCCTGGAGGCAGGGGTGAGCACTTGGCTGATAGAAATTACCAGTCCCAGGCACTGGACTGGCAGATTTAGTAACCTGTGGACCTGTCCCCTGCTGAGACCCTATTTAGGCCCAGCCCAGCCACCATTATGTCATGCCACATGTGTCACTGTGGTCATGTCTTGTCTTCTGACTCATCTCCAGTCATCATGGCATCACAATTCAACTCTCCATTGGAGTTGAATTGGTTTGTTGGCATTTTTGTTCTTTCTTTCCTCTCTAGACTGTTTCCTAACCGTGTTTTGTGTGTTTGGGGGCTTCAGGCCTTTGTAAAAATGGGTGGCCAGCAGCCTGCTAACTGTGTAATAAAGACTCCAATATTCCATCTACCTAAATGTGGCTTCTAGGATGCTTTACATCCGGCGTAGTTACCTATTTTCTAACAAAGATAAAGTGAAATATTTTGAGTGTCCACAATTATTTTGGGAAATTTTCCTAGAATTAGTAGACTAAGTGCTGGTGTTTTAGTCATAAAATAGAATGAGGTAATTTGATATGGTAGGAATGGGGCGTAGACTAACACTTACCATGTATGCAATGTTATACTAGTAATTCCAACTCTGAAGACTTCAATATCATCATCTGATAATTAAAAATAAAAGTAGTTCTAATTTATTTAATTATTTTGAGGATTAAATTAGATAACCTTGGAAAAACAATCAACATTTGCTACTTTCTACCTGTTATTTTATCATGTGATGAATTCTAACATTTTTCATGTGATATTTATATTGTGTCTATTTAGGATATACAATGTGATGTATTGATATTCATTGCTTTGTTCACTTTCCTGTCATTATGAGGAAAAAACCTGCAAAGAAAATTTCTGAAGAGGAAACTATTATATTTTCTCATGGTTTAAGAGAATGCAGTTTAAGATCAGATGTCTCCATTGTTTTTAATTGTATTTAATTAAATAGTGGTACGAAGGAATTTCCATTCAACAAATCAGTTTATAAGTACAAGAGATGTTTACATTACATTCCCACATCCTTCCAAAGCTCACCCCATTTTCATTTTTTCTAGATTCATACTATCCGCATTGAATATTATGCCTTCACCCTCTTCCTCTATAACTCTCTTTATTCCTTCCCTTTGACTTCCCTTCACAACTTCCAAGTGATAGTTTCCTGGTATTCATTTTGTTAGATTAAAAGTTCAATTTTATAAGAAATTACACTTCTTAAATACTCCTCTGAAAAGAGAATGCTTTGGTTAATTCTGTTGTGAAAAGTTGTGTAATACTTTTGCCTAAAGGTCTAGCTTCCAAATAAGCGACAGAACATGGTTCCTTTGTGTGTCTGGTTCTGGTTTACTTTACTTAACATATTTTTAGATCTATCCATTTCTTTGCAAATGATGTAACAGTCTTCATATTGGATGGGTGCCATCCAATTGTGGATATGTGCCACACTTCTCTAACCATGCCTCTGCCAAAGGATATCTTGTCTGTTTCCATAACTTTGCTAAGGGGAATAATGCAACAGTGAACATGATTGTGAAAGTGATTGTACTGTAAATTTTAGTGAAAATAATGTAGAGAGGGGTTACAATTACATGGACAAGATAGTGAGTACTTTTCTTATCAAGCATTGTTGCCTTCTCCTTTGTTTATCCTTCCCATCACTTCCCAGCCACCCCCTGCCCCGCAACCCCAACCGATTCTCCCCAACCACCCACCAAAGTTGTAAAGTTCATTTTCTACATGACAACTTGTTCTTCTCATTGTTGCAACGGGTCCACCAGTATTCTTATTTAAACGACTTGTTTTTCCACTTCCTCTCCACAAATTATCCAACATCAAATACAGTGAAAGCAGGGGTTATATTGTGGGGGAGGGACATAGAAAGCAACAAAGAAATAATCTTATAAATACTTTAGATACAAATGCATGAAAGAAAAAAACATTTAAATACGTATCTTAGGGTTCATTTTCCTAACATTACATTATCTGATCTTTTCTTCTTGACTCATATATATACTAGCTATTGCAAATAAGGGAAACCATGGGACCTATGTTTCTTTGGGCTTGGCTTACTTCACTTAATATAATTTTTTCCTAGCCTTTCCATTTCCTCACAAATGGGGAAATGTCATTCTTTCTGATTGAGGCATAGAATTCCATTGTTTATATATACCATATTTTCTTGATCCATTCATCTACTGAGGATCATCTGGGTTGGTTCCATATCTTAGCTGTGGTAAATAATGCTGCAATAAACATAGTTGTGCTGTTGGCTTTAGTGTGGTCTTGTTCGTAAACATTTGGGTAAATGCCCAAAAGTGGGATTGCTGGGTCATAGGGGAGCTCTATGTGGAGTCTTTTGAGGAACCTCCATACTACTTTCCAAAGTGGTTGAACAAGTTTACACTCCCACCAACAATGCAGTAAGGTTCCCTTCTGTCCACATCCCCTCTAGCATCTGTTGTTATTAGAGTTCTTGATTTTTGCCATTCTAACTGGAGTGAGGTGGTACCTCAATGTTGTTTTGATTTGCATTTCTTTTATGGCTAGGGAGGTTGAGCATTTCTTCCTGTGTCTATTGGCCATCCTTCTTTCTTCTTCAGAGAAGTTTCTCTTTAAGTCATTTGCCCAGTTATTTATTGGGCAGTTGTTTCTTTGAGGATTTGTTGTTGGGGGATGTAATTTTTTGAGTTGCAAGCATATTTTAGATATGAAACCCTTTTCCGTTGTATGGCTAGTGAAGATCTTCTCCCAATCTGTGGGCTTTCTATTGATCTTGCTAGCTATGTCCTTTGCCATGCAGAAGCTCTGCAACTTCCTGAAATCCCATTTGTCCAACCTTTCTTAGTTTGTTGTGTTTCCGGGTCTCTATCAAGAAAACTTGGCCTGTGCAAAGGAGACCTAGGGTTTCTCCTATTCCATCCTGTAATGTTTTCAGAGTGTCTGCTTTTACTCCGAGAGCTCACACCAATACTCCTCCAACATTTCAGTGGAATTGAAAGAGAAAGTTCACTACTGAACACATTCTATGAAGCCATCATCACCCTCATCCCAAAACAAGGCAGGGACTCATCAAAAAAGAGAACTATAGACCCGTTTCTTTGATGAACATTGATGAAAACTTCTCAACAAAATTTTGGCCAATCGGCTTCAGCAATTCATCCAAAAAATCATACACCATGATCAAACAGGATTCATTTCATTTCAGGGATGCAAAGCTGGTTCAATATACACAAATCAATTAATATTATTCATCACATCAACAGGAGCAAGGATAAGAACCACATGGTTATCTCAAGAGATGCAGAAAAAGCATTCGACAAGATACAACACCCCTTTATTATGAAGGTTTTGGAAAAATTAGGAATACATGGAACATTCCTCAATACAATAAAGGCTGTATATGACAAACCTACAACCACCATTATACTTAATGGTGAAAAACTAAAGCCATTTCCTTCTAACTCAGGAACAAGACAAGGATGTCCCCTCTCTCTGCTTCTCTTCAATTTAGTGTTAGAATGCATAGCTACAGCAATAAGACAAGATGCAGACATAAAGGGGATCCAAATAGGGAAAGAAGAAATAAAACTCTCCCTCTTTGCAGATGACATGATCTTGTATCTAAAGAATCCCATAGACTCCACTCCCATATTACTCAAGCTGATTCAAAAGTTTGGCAAAGTAGCAGGGTACAAAATTAACGCCCCCAAATCAATGGCTTTTCTATATGCCAACAATGAGTAAAGGGGGGCTGAATTAAGAAAGCAACTCCAATTGTAATAGCCCCACAAAAAATAATATACCTAGGAATTAACTTAACCAAAGAAGTGAAGGACCTCTATGATGAAAACTTTAAAAACTTGAAAAAGGAAATCGAACAGAAGTTAGAAAATGGAAAAAACTCCCGTGCTCCTGGATTGGAAAGATTAACATTGTGAAAATGGCAATACTTCCCAAGGCTATCTACAAATTCAATGTGATACCTATCAAAATTCCAACCTTATTCTTCAAGGAAATAGAAGAAACAATCCAAAAATTCATATGGAACAATAAAAGACCCCGAATAGCAAAAACGCTCCTCAATGGAAAGATCACTGCTAGAGGAATATCAATACCAAATTTCAAACTCTATTATAAAGCCATAGTAATCAAAACAGCTTGGTACTGGCACAGGAACAGACCTCAGGACCAATGGAATAGAATTGAAAACCCAGAAATGAACCTACAGACCTATAGCCATCTAATCTTTGATAAGGGAGCTAAAAAAATAGAATGGAAGAAAGACAGCCTCTTCAGTAAATGGTGCTGGCAAAATTGGTTAACTACTTGTAGAATACTAAAGTTAGATCCTTATATATCACCCTGCACCAGAATCAACTCCAAAGGGATCTAACTTTTTGGAAGAATTCATGACTATCTTTCTGGGAGCAATCCTCTAGCCAATTTTCCAGAAAAGCACATCACTCCCTCCATCTCCATCACAACTTTTTGCAACTCCTCAAAAACACAACTACAACCTACAGGTCTCAATAAGCAAAAAACACTGTGCCCATATTCTTTCAATACATTTTGTCATAAGTTTACACAAAATGTAGTGATAACCTTCTATGTACTTTCTTAATGTGGGAATGAGGGACGTGTCAATAGAGTAAAAGTAAGAAAAATGCAATTTAATTAGCTATTAGAATATTTACAATCATTTTCAGATCTAACTCATAACCTCACTTACTATTATTTTAATCTTTATGTCATTACTTCATCTATCCCCTAAATTATAACAGGTGATTAAAATACAAAGGCAAAAAAGTGTGGTTTGATTTTGACACTCATATCTGAGGATGCACAGTATGGATAAATAAATGGATTAGAATTAATAGCCAATATCAATTTTGTTAAATTAAAGATGGTTTTTCCCAAACTGATTCTCACAATTCATATTCCAGTCTAAAACAAGTAACATGTGACAATTCCCTTTGTTTTCGTCCAGTCGTGGGCCTGAACTCTGGGCCTGGACTCTGTCCCTCAGCTCTTCAG
This sequence comes from Dipodomys merriami, assembly GCF_024711535.1. Taxonomy (NCBI): domain Eukaryota; kingdom Metazoa; phylum Chordata; class Mammalia; order Rodentia; family Heteromyidae; genus Dipodomys; species Dipodomys merriami. The sequence goes on along the minus strand of NW_027202778.1, from coordinate 110,024 downwards.
CTCAAGGATAGCACTGAACCACTTGAGCCACAGCACCACTTATGGCTTTTTTCTTTTTGCCTAGGTGGTGCTGAGGAATCGAACCCAGGGCTTCAAGCATGAAAGGCAAGCCCTCTAACACTGAGCCACCGTCCCAGCCCCTCCTGATTATGGTTTGTTTCCATTTTATTTTATAATCAAGGATGATTTCATAAATTTATTGTAGATACACAAATATGTTTAAATATTTCTATTTGTATGCATTGATATATACATACACACATATATTGTGAAGTTTATAATGATAATTTATACATTCTGTAACTGTACAATTTACTAAATTATTAAAAATATCGACGGATCATGCCTGAAATCCTGGTTACTCGTGAGGCTGAGACCTGATAATCATGGTTTGAAGCCATCCTTGGCAGGAAAGTCCATGAGCCTCTTATCTCCAAACAACTACCAGAAAATCAAAATTGGAACTGCGGCTCAAATTTGTTGAGTGGTAGCCTTGACAGAAAAAGCTCAGGGACATCACCCAGGCTCTTAGTTCAAGAACTACAATCTGCCAAAGAATATCTATTTAATTTACACCTGTGTAAGTAGAGTATTTCCATCACCCAAATGCACATCCATGTTCATTTGCAAGGTAACTCTGTTATGTCTGGAGTACCACATAACATTATCACCTAAGTAGAAAGCATTGCAAGGTGGGTTCACTCTATCTCATTGATTTTTCTCCAGTTAAAAACTCAAATCTTACAATTATTCCAATTATTTAAAATCATAGCTTTTTTCTTTAATACCCATAATATTAGAGTTTGAATTGAGTGACTTGTGTCTCCTAAATGGGTGTTCTTACCACTTTGTCATGCCACCAGCCCTAAATTATCCTGATTAATTTTCAGATAGAATCTGGCTTCCTACTTGTGTATGATCTTGAGCTCAGTCCACTTTATGTTATTCTTCCTGGAATTTAGGATAACAGGTCTTGGCATTGTGTACAGATCTTTCTGTCCAGTCGGGGCTTTAACCACTATCCTCACAACAGTACACTCCCACATAGTCAGGAGTTTCATAAGCTTATCATAGCTGATTTTTCAAAAAATTTTGCATTTCCTGCAGGTTCTTGAGTATTGAATTAATTTGTGTTTTCTTGGTTTGTTTTGTTTCATTTGAATGTATGTGTTGAGTTGTTCCTCATTTTTCCTTTTGTTTCTTTCACTCAAGTTCTTACCTAAAGTGCTGAGAAACCAATTCTTCTTCTCAATATAGTCAAGGTGAACATTATTTACTCCAAGGCAATTTCAGTAATATTTAAACACCTTCATATCTATGAATGGTATATGAATGCTTAGTGCTGAGAAGAGTCTTTTTATTTTCACAGCAGTCTTTGACATACACAGACAGATCATAAATTATATAAAGATAATAAAACTACAGATGCTTGTCAGGAGGAGAAAAACCTATTATTAATTGTTTGACAGAGGCTTCCCCTCTAGTGAAAGAAATATGCTGCTTGATGCAGGATTTCACACAGTCATATTGCTAGGAAGAACCTTAAACAAGCATCTAACACTGAAGAGTTTAGGGAGATGAATTGACCTCCTGAATAATTGACTTTTGGGTGAAATGAAAGCAGGTTTCCAAAAAGAGAGCAGACTTTAGAGAAACATGATGAGTTGTATGTAAATAGGTGCTTAGCTGATTTTGTTAATTGGTGAACTAATACAGGGAAATAAAGTACAGCAAGGAGAAAAAATAAAGAACTCTGTATTGAAATACTCATTTCTGTGTGTGTGAGAGAGAGAGAGAGTGTGTGTGTGTGTGCACACTCGTGCCTGTACAAACACGCACATGTGCATGTGCTCATGGATGCATTCATCATTCCCGAGGCTTGATAGTGCCTGGGCACTATCCCTAAGCTTCTGTGCCCAAGGATAGTGGTCTACCACTTGAGCTACTGCTACACTTCTGGATTTATGGAGATAATTGCATGTATTTTCATGATTGGACTGGCTTTGAACAGTGGTATTCAGATCTCAGCCTCCTGAGTAGCTAGCTAAGCTGATTCAGCCTCTGAGTAGCTAGTTAAAATTCTGCCTGTTGGGGCTGGGAAGGTGGCTCAGTGGTAGAGCGCTTGCCTTGCATGCTCAAGGCCCTGGGTTCGATTCCTCAGCACCACGTAAGCAAAAAGAAAAAGCCGGAAGTGGAGCTGTGGCTCAAGTGGTAGAGCGCTAGCCTTGAGCTGAAGAGCTCAGGGACAGCGCCCAGGCCCAGAGTTCAAGGCCCCACGACCGGACCCAAAAAAAAAAAGAAAAAAAAATTCTGCCTGTCTTCTATGCTTCACTGCTCTTTTGTTCTTTTTCTTTTTTTTTTTTTTTTTTTTTTTATTTTTAAATTGTATTTTATTTTATTTGAGAACATACTGTACAGAGGGGCTACAATTACATGGGCAGGATAATGCATACATTTCTTACCAAGCATTGCAGCCTCCTCCTTTGTTTACCCTTCACTTCCCTTCCCCGCCTCCCCCCTCCCCCCACCCAATTTTACCTCCCTCCCCCCACCCAATTATACCCCCCTCCCCCCCCACACCGAAATTGTAAAGCTGGTTTTGACATGACATTTTGTACTTCTCATTGTTGCAACAGGTCCACCTGAATCCTTAAACGACTTGTTTGTCCCCATCTCCTCCACATGTTATACTGACATCAAATATAGTGAAAGCGGGGGTTACACTGTGGGGGAGGGACATACAAAGCAACAAAGAAATAATCTTATAAATGCATTAGAAACACATGCATGAAAGAAACGAAAACATTAAAATACATATTTAAGGGTTCATTTTCCTAACATCACATTGTTCTTTTTCTGAGGTAATCACAAGCCTAAGTCATATATATGTCTAATTTCTTTAAAAATACTGTCACTGCTTGGCACCAGGGGCTCCTATCTGTACTCTTAACTACTTAGGAGATTTGAGAACAGAACCCAGGACACACACACACACACACACACACACACACACACACACACACACACACACACACACACACACACACACACACACACACACACACACACACACACACACACACACACACACACACACACACACACACACACACACACACACACACACACACACACACACAGCGCAGAAGACAACATCCTTAAAGGAACATGACAAAATTGCAAAAAAGATACCAAGTGATTTCATTGGTATCTTTTATCTCAAACTTCTAAAAAAAACCCATCTCCGGTATACTTTCCTTCACAGTGAAATTAATGCTTAGAAATTTTAGATGGGAAAGACGTTAGGATGAAAAAGCCACCCATTCTATTCTGGTACACTTAATATTCAACTAAAATCTAAGTCCATAAAACTTCCACTGAGTAGTGGGAGTTCTCTACTCATGAGACACAAGTAAACACAACCTAAATTCTGTTCTCCATGCTAGTCTTCAAAGGTATAAAAAAAGGTGTATTATCCCTATCTCCTTTCCTTAGATTTTCATATTCATGATCCATTAACTCTCTAACTTTTTAAGACATTAATACTAGCCACTCTTGCCAGGGTTCTCCATGATTTTTATTCCCCTTCTAAAACATGGCTCTGAATGACAAATATCCTTCAAGTCTTATGAAATCACTGCTGTTTACTATCCAAACATACTTCTAACTCCTGTTTTCCTTGCCCACTAAAAGCAATTCCTGACAAAAATTTCTGAAAATGCCAACACTTTAATCTTCCAACATCTCAAAGCATCAGAGTTAGACATTAAACCATTCTAGCTGCTGGGAGCATGAGGAGAAATGAAACTTCCTGTCTCTGTAACTCCTGAATTTGAGCTTATCTGTTTGAGAATACCATACCTGCACTCACAGCATGATCTGACAACAATTACAAAATCATAAAGAACCCAACAAATAAAAGTAAAGATACCAGGCCCCTACATTCACCAAAATAACATGCAATACTCTATTTGTAGAGTTCTTCAGGGAGAAAAATAAATTCATTTTTAAACACATAGTGTGTTAGTCACAGACAAAGTAGCCTCACTTATGCAAGCATCATTAAGAACAGTGCCTCATATATGGAGTAATTTGCCATGTCCCATGAAGTTATCTCTCCATTCTACTGACCCATGCACTATGGACCCGAAAGTAGGTCAATCCAGTTCTCTCTTAGGTATTCACAAGTAGTGATAGTGGAACCTATTAGTATCTGATAGGTGTATGCCAAGACGCAATATAACTCTGAAGATGGAGAAAGACAGGTAGAATAAATCTCCTTCCAGAGAAAAATGATAGAGATGAGCACAGAGTATTAAATGAGAAACAATAAGGGCTATGAGAGATGAAGAAAACAAACTGGTCTTCAAAACTTTTCCATATGGATTAGAAGTGCAGGTTTCCTTTAGATCAATACAAACTTTCAAGACTAAACCTTGGCACAGGCCAAATTTTCTTAAAAGAGACCCAGAAACACAACAAATCAAAGAAAGATTGGACAAGTGGGATTGTATGAAATTGCAGAGCTTCTTGCATGGCAAAGGACATAGTTAGCAAGATCAATAGAAAGCCCATGGATGGGGAGAAGTACTTCACTAGCCATACAACAGACAAGGGTCTCATATCTAAAATATACCTGGAACTCAAAAAATCAAATCCTCCAAAAACAAATCCTCAAAGAAACAACTACCCAATAAATAAGTGGGTTAAAGACTTAAAGAGAAACTTCTCTGAACAGGAAATAAGAATGGCCAATAGACACATCAAGAAATGCTCAACCACCCTAGCCATAAAAAAATGGCAAATCAAAACAACATTGAGATACCACCTCACCCCAGTTAGAATGGCTAGAATGAAGAACTCTAATAACAACAGATGCTGGAGGGGATATGTACAGAACCCTACTGCATTGTTAGTGGGAGTGTAAACTTGTTCAACCACTTTGGAAAGTAGTATACAGGTTCCTCAAAAGACTACATAGAGCTCCCCTATTACCCAGCAATCCTATTTTTGGACATATACCCAAATGATCACAAACAAGACCATCCTAAAGCTATCAGCACAACTATGTTTACTGCAGCATTGTTTACCATAGCTAAGATATGGAACCAACTCAGATGCCACTCAGTAGATCAAGAAAATGCCAAAAAGAAAATAGAAAAAAGGCTAGAATGTACCTCAGCTCAATGGCAAAACCTTGTCTAGCTAGTGCAACAACCTGGGTTCAATGCCCAGTTATCAAAAAACAAAAGGCAGAAAAACAATCAAACTAACAAAGAACAAAAGGCAAAAAAATAGCCCTAAATGAACAAAAATACTTTTTGGTCCTGACAGATTTAAATTCACCTAGCCCTGGTTGCCAAACAAAGTGCTAAGCAATTCTTATATTCAACATATATGACAATATAATTTTAATACGCAGAATTCCTTGAAATTACTTCAGAGGCAGAGTAGAGGGATATCAGCAGTTCCAAGACACAGATCTCTAACTGGCAGCTGGATTCACAAGACAACACACCACACCTGTAGAATGTCCCCATGTCCTTAGTATCAAAATTGCACAAGCTAGCTACTGAATCCAAAGTATCCTAGGACTTAATGTTTCCATATACAGACCTCCAGCATGTTTGACTTCGGCTGAAATCTCACTGGGACTAGGGATCCCAAGGGAAGTCTCTGCCTTTTCCATGATATTTGAAGTATCTTGTCCTAGAGAAAAATCAAAATGTGTTGCTCTTTATTAAACAAACTAAACAAACTAAATTTCAAAAATGTAATATCAAAGTCCATGTGTCTAAAATCATGATAGCTATAAGACAGTTTATTTTTAACAATTAGGGTTATTAATCCTTGGAAATATCTCCTTACTATAACATTTTTTATACAAAAACTCTGATACAACATCACTAAAGAACAGACATTTATAGCAATTCCTAGACTTCATTCTAATACGAAAATGCTAACAATTCTACATGCGATGTCTATCATCTATCTCATGATCACTTGTCTTCAAACAATAAATCCCTTGAACAAATGTAGAAGGAGATTTATTAACAAAGTCCCTTGTAACAATGTAAACGAACACAGACAGTCATGAAATGACTGATGATCTTACACACAGTGGCTAATGTAGCTGAGCCTGAGGAGAGCAAGGACTTGTTCCAGGTGCCCCAATATCCCCATCTGGCCTGGGATATATCTTTGGAAAGTTTCCTACTGTCCCAGTAAATGAGCGGGGGAGGGAAGACACAAGAAAGTATGAAAGGGCTGGGAAGGTGGCTCAGTGGTAGAGCGCTTGCCTTGCATGCCTGAGGCCCTGGGTTCGATTCCTCAGCACCACATAAGCAAAAAGGAAAAAACCGGAAGTGGCGCTGTGGCTCAAGTGGTAGACCGCTAGCCTTGAGCTGAAGAGCTGAGGGACAGCGCCCAGGCCCAAGAGTTCAGGCCCCACGACCGGACCCAAAAAAAAAAAAAAAAAAAAAAAAAAGAAACAAAGTATGAAAAATTAGAGAGCAATAGTATAATATACGTAAGTTATCTAATTATTAGCCAAAGTATGGGGAACCAAATAATATTTGCTTAATGCACTGCTTGACTGACAGACACTTGCATGTTTTCATCATGTAGGCACCATGCAGCAAAGGTAATTACTGCTGATGGCATTTATAGAACTGAAAAACTATTATTTATGGTTGTAAAAATAAGTAAAGAAGTTCAATCCTAAATTAGCATTGAGCTCGAGTCTCTTAACCCCAACTTCTTTTTCCTTGTACCAGGGCCTCACACGTTTGGTTTGCTTGCTCGTGACTGGCACTCTACCAATTGAGCCATACCTCTAGTGTAGCATTTTGCTGAAATTTAGTTGGAAATTGAATCTGCATTTCATCTGGACCTAAGCATCCTCAGGAGCTAGGATTACAGGTCTGAGCCAGGGGTACCAGGTTAACCCCAATATTTTTAAATCCCAATATTTTATAGAGATTCTAGCTGGGCACCAGAGACTCACACCTGTTTTCCTAGCTACTCAGGAGGCTGAGTATCTGAGATCTGAAGATCAGAGTTCAAAGCCAGCCCAGGCAGGAAAGTTCATGAGACTCTTATCTCCAATAAACCATTAGAAAACCGGAAGTGGTGCTGTGGTTCAAGTGGTAGAGTGCTCACCTTAAGTTGAAAAGCACAGGGACAGCGCCCAAGCCCAGAGCTCAAAGCCCCATGACCCACAAAAAAATAGAGATTCTAGTCAGTGGCTGTCTGTAATACCTGGAAAGGGAGAACTTCTGAGGTCTCAGGGTCCCTGGAAGACCCAACATCTGGTCTTTTCAACTGGGCACTACAGCTTCCATTAACTTTCTTGATTGGCACGTTGGTCAACAGATTCATTAGTCTTCACAGACTCAGAATTCTCCACTGACTCCCAGTTTCCATCTTCAGTTATCACTGGAGTCTCAAGGATCATCTTTATCAGAAAGCCCAAGGGAAAAAAGTGATTGAGGTCAGCTTTTTTAGTATACATTATTTGTCTAAATCTTTTGACACTTTCACAGAGTCACAGGCAGAAACATTAGTAAATTAATACAGACAAGATCGCACAGATCTTCCCCCACGTTCTCCTAATAACAGCTTCCATAACTGACGCATAATTCATTGTGGCAGAATCCACCAATCTTCAGATTTCAACAGATTTCAACTGAAACTTCAAGAAGTATAGATGAAATTACATAGCATGCCACTTGTTAAGAATTTTTTACACAGCATTTAAGTCCCTCCAGACCCACTTTTATTGTATTAAGACTTTTTTTTATTGTTTCTGAATAGTCCATGGTATAAATGTACTTTGGGACTATCACAGAAATAAGATGATTCAGAAACCTTATGTATAGGTGTTTATGGGAACCAAAGCGTTCTCTTGGGCTACTCAGTTTAGTTTTAAATGTTACTGTTAGGCTGGGCATGTGCCTTAGCAGTAGAAAGCTTGCCTAGCATGCATGAAGCCCTGGGTTTGATTCCTCAGTAACATATGAACAGAAATTGGCACTGTGGGTCAAGTGGTAGAGCGCTACACTTGAGCAAAAAAGCTCAGGGATAGTGCCATGGCACTGAGCTCAATCCACAGTACTGTCTCAAAACAAGGTATTTTTCTATTCTTTTCCCAAGTAAACTATCACTTCATTTTCCTAGTGGCAATGTATGAATAATCAAGTTCCCCTGAATTCTGATCAACCTTGTGTTGTCACTATTTTGATTGAACCATTCAAATAGGTATGTAGTGGTACCTCACTGAGCCTTTTAAATTGCATTCCTCTAAAGGCTGGGACAAAGGCATCCTTTTATGTGCTTATTTGCTGAATATATATTCTTCAGTGAAACATTTATTTGTATCTTTTGGTCATTATCCAATCATTCTGGTTTGGTTTTTATCATTATGTACTACAGAGACTTGAGAACACTGTTTATTAAGATTTAATTCCTCTACTATATGGCTTGCAAATATTTCACGCTAGTTTATAGTTTATCTTTTTCCTGTCTTCCTAGAGTCTTTCCCTGAGCAAGTTTTTCATTGTGAGGAGGTTCATTATCTATTTTACCTTTTACTGACTATCCTTTAAAATCTTTAGTAATCACTTCCTACTAAAACTCTTCCAGAGATTTAATCTATCCAAAAATATTTCTGTCAGAACAGTTTTTTAGGGTTTTGTTTCCTATTTATAGTGGTGGCCCTAGGGAACAAAAGATGTCCCTAATCCTTTTGCTTTTGTTTTTTAAATAGCGTTTCCCAATTTGTCTAGGCAAGCCTCAGACCATGAATTTCTTACCTCTGCCTCTCAAGTACCTGAGATTACAGGCATACACTACCATGCTTGCTATCTCTGAAACACTAACTTTTTGTTTGGTCTGCTCTTAAACCTTAATCCTCCTATCTCCTTCTCTGGAGTGTCTAGGATTATAAGTATAAAACACTATTCTGGGCCTTTTGCTATTATTAAAAATATTCATCATAAATATACCAAAATTCTGTTAGTATTGGAACATTTGATGTGACAAAAGAGATGACGATTGACTTATATTTTACACTTACTTTTGTTTTTACAGTGCTAGTGATAGAACTTAAGACCCCACACATACCAGGGAAGAGCTCCACCATTTGGCTATATCCATTGAATTCCTACTTTAACATTTTTTTTGCCAGTCCTGGAACTGGAACTCAAGGCCTAGGCACTGTCCTGGAGCTTTGTTTGCTCAAGGCTCGCACTCTAACCCTTGAGAGACAGCCTCACTTCTAGATTTTTCTGTGTATGTGGTATTGAGGAACTGAACAACGGGCCTCATGCATGGTAGGCAAGCACTATTACTAAACCAAATTCCCTGCACCTCAGATCAACTTTTAAGCAACAATTCAATTACCCAATCTAATTCCTTCCAGAAGAAGAGAAGGAGAATCAAATACCATGAGAGAATAAATGTATTTCCTCCTCTTTCCTTCACTCTTCTCTTGTGCTCTCTCTCTTTCTCTTTCACCCTCCTTCACCCATACACACAGGTATGTATAAACTATTTTGTAGAGAGATGGATTACATGTAGGAAAGAGCCAATATATGACAACAAATGTTTCAAACAGATTTAAAAAACTTATTAACAACTAAGGCAGAAAGACCAGCACACTACTATAATTAAGATACATACCAAAAATGCTAACAGAAAGGAAAACACCCATTTGAATCAGGAGACATGATTCATACACAAAGAACCAAACACAAGTCTAGAGCTTGGAGTGTCAAATCTAGCCTAGAGATGTTTTTAATTTATCTATATAGTGCCTAAACTTTTAAATGAGTTCCATGTTTAAAAACCAGTCTTCATACAAAAGTGCAAGTGTCCAATTTCCCTTGAAAACTGAAAGATCTAGCAACAAAGGCTATATAGTGACTGGTTAATAACTACTTCATGCCAAATAGCTACTGGTCCTTTTAGGCAATGCTCCTGCACCTCAAAATTGGCACTTGAATTCAATTCACTCATTTATGTTAACTTGATTAGCCCCATAGTCATCTGCAAATACCTGCCATTGAGACATACATCAGACAGTGACAGGTGAAAATGCCAGAGAGAGTGTTCAAAGGTATAAAAACAATCCATGAGAAAGCTCAAAGGTATACATGATACCAGTTGCCTGGAGCCATTAAAATACCAGAAAGAAAAAGAATCACGAGGCATGAAATCAGAAGGCAACTTTAAGATACCTTGGAGCTAAGCTGTAGGTATGTGTGTGTGTGTGTGTGTGTGTGTGTTTGTGTGTGTGTGTGTGTGTGTGTGTGTGTTGTATACTATGTGTAATGCATGCACTATATGTAATACATACAAAATATATCATTGTAGAAATGTAATTCATTTAACTTCATATGATATTAAGACATACTCTGAAACAGGAAACAATGGAAATCTCTATACTTTGGTCAACACCATCTAAATTTGAATCTACATGATTAAAAATCATTTAGAGGGGCTGGCAAGGTGGCTCAGTGGTACAGTACTTGCCTTGCATGCATGAGGCCCTGGGTTCAATTCCTCAGTACCACGTAAGCAGAAAAAGCCCGAAGTGGCACTGTGGTTCAAGTGGTAGAGTGCTAGCCCTAAGCTGAAGACTTGAGGGACAGCACCCAAGACCAGAGTTCAGGCCCCAGAACCAACCAAAAAAGAAAATAAAAGATCATCTAGAATGTGTTAGGATGGAAGACAAAGAGTTTATATTGTTTATACTGTTAATATTATTAGTAGAAGGAATGTAGATACTCTACTCTCAATAAATTCATCATCTCGCAGCAAACAAAAATAAATAACAGGTAGGTAAAAGTGCAATTGCATTATTTAATGGTTTCCTAAGTTTTCTGGGTATTTTATGATGAATTGGAAAAGAGAAATATGCCAGTAAATTAAGAAAAAATAAGCCAAAGGGATTCATATTTTTAAGGAACCAAAATGCATATGCTTTGTGTCTCTCACTCCTACCATCAGGCTGCCTTTTCCCTCCTTTACCCTTCTCAGCAATCAAGGCTTACCAGCACCTTGCTCCTGCCGACCTCAACTTGTGGAGTACCATGCACCCAGGCAGCACATAGCCACTGCTGATGCCTATTAAACCTAACTCACTTTGTGGATGTCAGTTTGGAAGGAAACTATCTTGCAGAAAAGCTTATAGGCAAATCTCCAACATCAGGCTAGGTTCTCAAACAGAACTTGAGGCACTTCACAAGCTGGGCCATTTAGAGATGAGGCAGAAGATCTTGCTGGAATACCAACCTGGCCCATGTCCATCTCAACCAAAGCATCTGGTTCCCATCTGTTTCCTAAGCTAAACCTGCACAGAGATACTCTTTGAAGAAAATCTCTTTACAATTGACTCATGTTATTTGCCAATTATCATGTAAGAAACAATGGCCTCATCCTGAAAAATACTGACAAGGATCACCTTAAGTAGATGACCAAAGATACATCCAGGCAATGAGACACCAGAAATTGATATGACATAACTGAGCTTTCTCATTCAGTTATAAAATTAGGCACAAACAAACAAAGAAACCAATATGCCTAGCTGGGTTCCAGTGGCTCACCCATGGAATTCTAGCCAATAAGGAGGCTCAGATTTGAGGATGTTGGTCCAAAGCCAGCCCAGAGAGAAAAGTCTGTGACATTCATATCTCCAGTGAACACCAGAAAACTAGAAGTGGGTGCTGTAGCTCCAAGTGGTAGAGTGATAGCCTATAACTAGCTCCAAGAGAGCACCCAGGCCCCGAGTTCAAATCCCAGGACCAGCCAAAGTAAAAAAACACCCACCCAAGCCACACTGGGAGGCTTCCCACAGGATCAGTAGCTGCCCTTTTCAAAAGTGTCAAGCTCATACTAAAGAAAAGACAGTAGAAATGTCACAGACTGGAGGAGGCAGAGGAGGTCTGACAGATCAAGGGAAAGCAGGATCCTGGATGGATCCTGAGTGGGAGTGCCAGTTCTGAGGCTTGAACTCAAGACCTGGGCACTGGCTCTTAGCTGTTTCGCTCAAGGCTGGCACTCTACCACTTGAGCCACCACTTTACTTCAGGCTTTTTGATGGTTTGTTGGAGAGAAGAGGCTCACAGATTTTCCTGCCCAAGCTAGCTTTGAAACTTAATCCTAAAATCTCAGCTTGCTGATGAGTTAGGATTACAAGCATAACCCAACAGTGCCAGCTATATTTTCTGTTTTATCTTGCAATAAAAATAAAAAGAATGGGGGGGAGGGGGGAGGCTGGGAAGGGATGTGAAGGGTAAACAAAGGAGGAGGCTGCAATGCTTGGTAAGAAATGTACGCATTATCCTGCCCACGTAATTGTAACTCCTCTGTACAGTATGTTCACAAATAAAATTAAATTAAATTAAAAAAAATAAAATAAAAAGATTATTTTCAAAATACATACTTGGGAGGGAACAAGGGAGAGGCTCTGCTAGTACTGTTGACTCTAGCCGTTTTTGTCTTATGCTACAGCTGCAGGGCAGGCCACATGGGCAGGGTGTGGTTCAGGCACAGGCTCAGCCTGCCTAGAACAAGGAGGTACAAATGAGGTGTACATAGTTCTGACAATAGCTAGTGGTCTTGTTTGGCCTTCTAGTGTAGAGAGCAGAAGGAAATAAAATGAGGAAATAATAGTTGAGGGCACAGTACGTAATCTCATTATGCCATGACAAGATATTTGTTCTTAACCTGTCAAGCAAAAGAGAAAAGGTACATGTTTCTCATCAAGGATAGATACCACCTCAGTGGTCACTTCTCAGTCCTCTTTGCAAACAAATCCCAATTTTGTCTCATCATCCATTCTGTTGGTTTCTGTGTTTACATGGGATGTCTGGTGCTGCAACTGCCAACTTGGGATGATGAACTTTAGCCTGTGGAGAATATACTCAGTATGGTCAATTCAAAAGATGGTAGGAATATAAATATAAGAAGACAGTCTAGGTGCCAGTGGCTCAGGCCTGTAATCCTATCTACTCAGGAAGCTGAGATCTGAGGATCATGGTTCAAAGCCAGCCCAGGCAGGAAAACCTGTGAAACTCTTATATCCAATAAACCACCAGAAAATCAGAAGTGGCCCTGTGGCTAAAGTGGTAGAGTGCTAGCCTTGAGCTGAGTTGCTCAAGGACAAAGCCCAGGCCCAGAGTTCAAGCCCCATGGCTGACAAAACAAAAGACAAAAAAAGAAGACAGTACTGAGCCACTGAATTAATGAATTCTACCGTCTCCCTTGTGCTATGGTTATTTTTTTTTTCTTTTTTTTTCCAGGGCTGAGGACTGAACCCAGGGCCTTGCACACGTGCCAGGCGTGCACCCTTCCCCTGGATAACCCCCCAGCCCCACTGTGGTTATTATTATGTGAAATAATAAATCTTCCTCTCAATGAAATGAGTTAGGCCTTCTATAATTACACCTAAAAGCAACCAAAATTATGCTTGAGTCCTAAGGGAAAATAAAAGGCATCTAGAAGTAATACAAGAAGAAAAATATAGGTGAAAAATAAAAATAAAGGCTAAAATGCATTAGGTGCGTAGGGCTCTGAAAAATCTCTCAGGCCTGAAGAAACTCACCTGGAGTTTCAGAAGCCAGCTCCAATTTACATTTACCCATCTAAGTCTAGTTGCTATCAAGTTCTTATAGGCAGTGATCCCTGAGAAGAGGAAGAAAAATGAAAGGGAAATAAAATTGAACAACTGCCAGTGGAGAAACCAGCTGTACATGATCAATTTCCTTCCAGGGAATCTCTATTTGTCTGAAGAGAATTTCTTCATCAGATCCCTGGCCCCAAGTCAGAGACAGAAATATGAGGAGGAGACAGGACAGGGCAGCCTAAGATGGACAGTGACTCATCTGGAATGGAAGAAAGAGCTAGCATGTGGCAGAGATTGAGCCCAAAGCTAAGCCTGACTCTGGATCCAGAACCTTCCCAATGCACTGTCATGCCAGAAATGAAAGCCAAGCTGCAAAGCCACCAAGAGCTGCTTCTAAGCCATTCTGAAAAGTGCCCACATTCACCCAGGTGTCTCACCAAAGACCCCAGGTATAGTCCAGCAGAGCACTCGAAAGCAGAAACCCAAGAAGCAAAGCAGGTGGCCTGCATCCAAATTCAAGAAATGTAACTCACTCAATTGTCACTGTGGCCAGGCCTGAGATTTCCAGTCAGTCCCCTACACTCTAGCCTGAGGACAGTACCTATTAGGATGAGACCATATAAGACACGGATGAAGGCCCTGTCTGACTGCCACTGCCATTAAGAACAGCATTATAGATGGGTGCCCATGGCGCATGCCTGTAATCCTAATCAGGATGCTGAGATCTGAGGACCATGCTGTGAAGCCAGCCTAGGCAGAAAAGTCAATGAGGCTCCTTATCTCCAATAAAGCAACAAAAAAGCCAGAAGTGGAGCTATGACTCAAGTAGCAGAGTGGTAACCTTGAGCAAAAAGCTGAGGGACAACTTCTAGGATGGTGGTGTGGGGAAAGACTAATACCACAAGCCCCTTTAGGACAGGTGCTCTCACTTATGCCCATTTCCTTCAGAGCATTGCATAGCCCTCACCTTACTGACTTGCCTCTCAACACAGGATATTCACTTGGCCAGTCTATCTTGCAGCATCCCTAGCAAAGCAGCTTTTTCTCTGGGGTTTAACCAAGGAGCCAATACTGTCTGTGATTGGTTAACTGTGCACAGTCCAGAATCAATGATACCTGGGGTCCATCTGGCTTGGCCATCTACTGTTGTAGCTTACAGCGTATTGTTCAACACTTCTGTTTTCTTATAATAGTTCTTGCTCATGGGTCCTAACGGTCACAATAAAATAACTAATAGGGTTACTTGTGTACACACACACACACACACACACCACTGCAACAGTACTACAAGGGAAACAAGGCAACTCAACAGGGAGCTTCAGGATTCAAACATCTACCACATCCTAAGTATTTCCTGTTCCTTCTTAAGTAATTATTAATATTATTCCTATTTTGGTGCAAGTACTGGAGAGTGAACTCAGAGCTGGGACACTGAGCCCCACTCAACTGGGGACTGAACTATCCCTAAGCTTTTTTGTTTTTGTTTTTTGTTTTGGGTCTGGTCATGGGGCCTGAACTCTGGGCCTGTGCACTGTCCCTTAGCTCTTCAGATCAAGGCTAGCACTCTACCACTTGAGCCACAGCACCACTTCTGGCTTTTTTCTTTTATTACTTATGTGGTGCTGAGGAATAGAACTAGGGCCTCATGCATGCAAGACAAGCGCTCTACCACTGAGCCACCTTCCTAGCCCCTCCTTAAGCTTTTTCTGCTCGAGGCTAGTGCTCTACCACTTGAGCCACAGCACCACTTCCGGCTTTTTTTCTTTTTTTACTTATGCGATGCTGAGGAATGGAACCAGGGCCTCATGCATGCAAGACAAGCGCACTACCACTGAGCCACCTTCCTAGCCCTTCCTTAAGCTTTTTCTGCTCGAGGCTAGTGCTATACCATTTGAGCCATACCTCCAGTTCTGGCTTTTTGCAGGTTAATTGGAGATAAAGAGCCTCACAGACTTTTCTTTCCAGGCTGGCTTCAAACCAGGACCCTCAGATCTCAGACTCCTGAATTGCTAGGATTACAGTGGTGAGCCACCCGCACCTGGGTACAATCTGTTTTTTGAATGTTTTTTTGAATGTTTTTTATATCTATTAGATATGGAGATTAGGAATCTCTGCTGCTCTCTTTTTTTCTTAGCTGTATTTTCTTTTTCTTAGCCCCTTCCTTAAATGATTCTTTATTTTTTATTTATTTATTTATTTTTATTTATTTATTTTTTGGTCAGGGGTCCTGAACTCTGAGCTTGGGCACTATCCCGCAGCTCTTCAGCTCAAGGCAAGTGCTCTACTGCTTGAGTCACAGTGCCACTTCTGGGTTTCTAGTGGTTTATTGGAGATGAGAGCATCATGGACTTTCCTGCCTGGGCTGGCTTTGAACCATGATCCTCAGATCTCAGCCTCCTGAGTAGCTAGGATTACAGGTATGAGCCACTGGCGCCCAGCCCTTAAACAATTGATTCCCTATCTGGTAAGAGGAACAATGATTTCACCTCCTAATGAGTAGGTTGTCACAGATAGCAGTCTGTGAGCATGAGACCTGGCATATAATAACTACTTACTGAAACAGGCATGACCTGTAAGGGCAGAAAGAAAAGGAGCTAATGAAGGGGACTCCAGGAGTACAAGGCAGCTCTTCTCTGATAACACTAAGAGCTCCCAGAGGTCAGGGATAGAATCCTCAGATCTATGACATGGACAATATGCTGATTCTCTACATATCTGATGTCACAGCGATCTTAGTACCAAGAGTGGCTCCTTTGTGCCAGGACAGGAAGGAAGGAAGAGGACAGGGGGGGCCATAGACAGGCAGCTCCTGAAACAGATCACCAGGTGACAAAATGAAGACAAGAGTATAATCAGGAGACCATCACATCCTCTGCAAGCTTCTCCCACCAGAGGCCAGCAGCAGAGGAAGGCAGACAGCCCACTGTGGGTGAACATGAGCACCACACTGGGAAGGCCCAGAATGGTGAACCAAAGAAATATAGGAAGGGAAGATCTTTGGAGATGTATATCAGCTCTGACTTTTACCAATCTTGAGATTGCTCCTCATGGTCCTCAATTTCCTTATCTGTACAAGGTGGAAAATTATCATCTTGATCAAATACAAGGACAGGGGAGCCCTTGTTCCAAAGAGAGACATAAATGGTAGTCATGTTATGGAGATTTTTTTTCTGAAGGTAAAAACTAACCTCCTAGCCAGATACTAGTGGCTAATACCTGAAATCCTAGCTACTCAGGAGGCTAAGATCTGAGGATCATGGTTTTCAGCCAGCTCAGAAAGAAAGGTAAGTCTTTGAGACACATAGCTCCAAATAACTACCAAAAAGCCAGATGTGGAGCTGGGACTCAAGTGGTAGAACACCAGCCTTGAGGAAAAACAAACAAAAAACAAACAAACAAAATCTCCTGGCCTTGCATTTAAGACCTAGCCCTGCATTCAAGCCCTAGGATCCGCAAGAAGGAAAAAAGGAGGAAAAAAAAAAAAAACTCTCCTCAAACAAGAATACAAGCTAAGAGGTTTTCAGCTGAATGCAACTAAAATAAAAATGGGAGAGCCCGTTGTTTCCTGAGGATGACTATTTATGAGGCCAATTTCATTTTCAAGTGCTAATGAGTCCCCAAAGCAGACCCATGTACAGCCTGGAGTCCAGAAGAGTGGGAAGACACCCAACCCAAACTTTGTGGAAGCTCCAAGGACACTTGTGGCGCTCAATCAGAGTGTAATGATCAGAGCAATAATCTAAATAATGAACAAGATAAAGTGTGGTGGAGGGGAGGAGAGAGAAGATACAGGTGGAAAGGAATAGTACTTAAGTTTTTTGTATTTCCTCAAGACAAACTTCTGTCTGGAATAGATTAATTCCATCTATTTATTAATGTGGATTACTAATTAATGAGTTAAAAATGCTTTCAACACAAGAAGTGCTAAGAAAATGCTTAAAAATAATGAGTCTCTGGGTATGTCTCCAAAAGAAATATGCTAGCTTCTGTAATTTTCTCTCTCTCTTGTAACATTTAAAATGTTATGGTTTGCCAGGCATTGGTGGCTCCTGCCTGTAATCCCAGCTACTCAGGAGGCTGAGATCTGAGAACCGAGGTTCAAAGCCATCCCAGGAAGGAAAGTCCGTGTGACTACTATCTCCAATAAACCACTAGAAAACCTGAAGTGGCACTGTGGCTCAAGCAGTAGAGTTCTCGCCTTGAGCTGAAGAGCACAAGGACAGTGTCCCAGCCCAGAGTTCAAGCCCCACAACCAACCAAAAAAAAATATTATGGTTTGAAGGAAATGGAAGGGAATCATGGAAATTCACTTAAAGCACAAAATCAGGAAATTGGAAAGCCTGGTCAGGTAACTAACTTCCTTGAAGTCCTATGAACACTATCAATGCACATTCCCCAGTGCGCTGAGAGCGCTGTTGCACACATCTGAGCTGCAGTTCATTCTTGGGATACTTGAGCACAGATGATGTCTTGAGTGTCTTCATAGCCCTGCCACACAACACTTTACCAGGTGCACAGCAAACAGTCAATAATATGTTACATCACCAGGTCTTCTCAAAAGAGATGGGCATGCCTAACTATGCAGGAAGCTGAGATCTAAGGATAGAAGTTCAAATCCAACACAAACAGAAACATCAAAGAGACCCTTACCTCTAATGCATCAGCAAAACCCTAAATTGGAGGTATGGCTTAAGTGGTAGAGTACCAGCCTTGAATGAAAAAGCTAAAGGACAGCACCCAGGCATTGAGTTTAAGCTCTAGTACTGACACAGAAAGAGATAGATTGGGAGGTGGGGGGGGGGGGGGAGTAAAGTTTAAAAAAGGAAGAAAAAGATTTTTGGCATTGGAGAACTATGAAGGCCCACGGACTAGGTGATCAAGGTCAAATTGACAGTGAAAATACATCAACTTTGTGCTAAGAATGGCATTTACTTCTCTGGTTTTCTCCTCCCAAATCCATGAACTTCAATCTAAAATCAAAAACACATGAGATGAATCCCAACAGATTCTAAAGCATGTCTGACTAGGGCTCCTCAAAACCATCCAAGCTGCCCCCAAACAAGGGCAGTGTCAGAAGCTGTCACAGCCAAGAGGAGCCCAAGAAGCCATAGCAACTCAATGTGAAGAGGTTTCCTGGAAGGATTTTACAGAAGTAGAAACAAGCCTGAGAAGACCCAGAGCCCAGCTAAAGTCTCACAGACAGAGCAGGAACCCCAACCTTCCCTCATATCCACTTGGTGAAAAGATTCTCACTGACAAGCTGATGATGCTTTCTTTACATGTACAGTGACAAGACCTTTGTAAATTTGTCACTGAAATGCAATTCTCAGAAGTGGTGCTGTGGCTCAAGAGGTAGAGCGCTGACCTTAAGCTGAAGAGCACAGGGACAGCGCTCAGGCAAAGAGTTTAAGCCTCACGACCACCACCAAAACAACAAAAAAACAACTAATAATCCTAAAATGCAATTCTCCTTCTCTGGAAACCCCAACTTCTCTTGAACACAAGTCCTGTATAATTTGGCACTGAAGCACCTCATGGACCTCAGAGCATCATGTAGCGAGAGTCAAAACTGAGGCCCAAAGTGGGAGCCAGTGTTTTCCCAATTTCTAGTTTAGGATCTGGTGCTCTACTTGGGCTGATGCTTCAACACTGGCCAGATCCAAAACTCTCCCTTCTATCCTGCACACACCAAGAACCAGTTTAGGACTCTGGGATAAATTCAAAGACCAGCTTCTGGTCTTTGCTAGCATTGTGGCTGGTGTGGTGCAAGGACATATGTGTGGAAAGTGGTTTGGTATTTAGCTACATGTCCTTTTGCCATGGGACACTATGCCAGGGCCACACAGAAAGTCCATCCCTGGCAGGGTAAGGATCCAGACATAAACACACAGCTTTCAAGGGGCTAGGAAGGTGGCTCAGTAATAGAGTGCTTGCCTCACATGCATGAGAACTTGGGTTCAATTCCTCAGCACCACATAAACAGAAAAAGCTGGAAGCAGCAAGTGGTAGAGTGCTGGCCTTGAGCTGAAGAGCTAAGGGACAGCACCCAGGTCCAGGGTTCAAATACCAAGACTGGAAAAAAAAACAAAAACAAACAACCACCACCACAACAAACAAAAACAGCTTCCAACTAGGGTGTGTGGAAAAGGCAAAGTTCTGCAGGCTGGCGAGGTGGCTGCATTTCCTTCCCCTGTGTGGGCCCCATCCATCAGCCTCCCTGAGGGATCTCAGCTACTTGTAGGGTACATTTTCTAAATGTGAACCTGTTTTTCTTATGAGAATCAAAGTGCTCCAACTAACTGCAAGATCATAAATACTCAAAAGTGACTGTTAATAGCAGTGGCAGTTTGCAAAATACCAAATGGCAGCAAGAAGTGGATGTCATAACTTACTTCTTTGCTCTCCCATGTTCACAGAGGTGTTATGCAGGGTGTTTTTTTTTTTCCTGGTGGTTCTCTTTTTTGTTTTTTAAGTGATGAGATCTTCTTTCAAGTAGGTTCACAGGGGCTCCCTGGGACTTCAGGCAGTACCTTGAAAATTACTTAACAGATACTAAAAAGAAAACCAAAGAAGCCTACAATTCCAAGCCTAAAAGCTAATTTAAAAAATATGCCTAATATCCCAATGCTAGTGGCTCATACCTGTAATCCTAGCTACTCAGGAGGCTAAGATCATTAAATTATGGTTTATGGCCAATGCAGGCAGGGAAATCTATGAGACTCTTATCTCTAATTAACTAGAAAGAAATGTAGAAAGTAGAGGTATAGCTTTCGTGGTATAGCACCAGCCCTGCATGAAAGAAGCTAAGTTTACCATTCTTTTACACATGAAAAAAATCAGGTCCCAAAAGGTCATTTGTCCAGGCCACTCAGCTACAGTACAAATTGGGAGATGTGAACAGAAGGTATCTAACTTTAGAACTCAGGGCATGGCTCTCACCCTGCTACATTCCCAGTCAAAGCAGACCAAAGAAGGATGGAGGACCTCAGCAAAAACCATCCCTGTGGCTATGTATTGTGGTACTCAGGAAACAGAGGCAAGAAGAACACTAAGAGTATGAGGTAAACATGGGCTACATAGACAGATCCTGTCTTAGAAAAACAATCCTTGTGCACAGGAGCAGCCTAGGGACTATGTGAGTATCACATTATGGGAACCTGTCATTATTAGCTCAATGAACAAAAGGATAAACTTTTAGAAAATAGCCAAGATCCCTATATGAAATGGTGAACATAGAGGCCTAGTTTTGCCACCCACTGTCTTTTTGGCCTTTGTTCCTTTATCACTTAAATGGTGCAAATACCACCTTCTCATTGTTAAGACAATTTTGGTGAGCTCACATATGTGAAAAGTTCTTTGAAAAACACAAAGTGCTGTATAAATTGTGTTATTAATGAAAATCTCTAAAAATTAAGTCAAGTTGCTAAAATTCATTCTCTCAGATCCCTTTTCCAGAGGCAGAAAGTGAGGTGAAAAGAGATGAAAATAACTTGCCTAAAGTTCCAACATTGAGAAGGAATGTCACATACATGGCAGGAGGTCTGGAGTGTCATTTGTTCTTCCTGCCCTCCAGTCCATCCTGTTTACCACTGCACACACACATGCAAATACACACACACACACACACACACACACACACACTCCCCTCTTTAGCAAACAAAGGTGCTGGGCAAGTAATTGCTAGGCCTCAGAAGGAGGACACTAGCACTTCTAGTGTCACTGCTGTGACCTTTGACCAAGAGGAGAACTTTCAGCACTAGAACAGAGCTTCTCCCATACAGATAACATTGGGGAGAGCAGAGGGTCAGCAGCCCAGTACTACTGCCAACAGTAAGGAAATAACTCCAAGTTCCTCGTACTTGCAGAATCCTACACACTAGACCATTTTCCTCGGTCCCCATCTCCTCTATTTTCTGACATTCAGTAACATTGTAGAAGGATAAGTTACAGAATCCTACAATCAGGGTTCATAGGAACTCAGATCCTAAGGATTGCCTACTCTAACTCCTCCCATCTGGCATTCCAATTTCCTCCAGTTTCAACTTTGAATTCTTCCAAGGATGGGGAGCTCACTACTTCAGGACCAGCTGACACTCCCCCACACTTACCGAGATTCCATGATAGAGCAAGCACACAATGTAGCAGGGATGAGGCACATGAACCTTCCTCAGGACTAGCCACAGGGTAGAGGGGCCCAGTACAAAGTGACAACACAGCACCTTTTGTTCAAATATTAATACTTTCCAGATAGCAACAGGAGAAGGTTAAACTAAGAATAAGCCTTTTTCTGCGTCAGCCCTAGAAATTGAACTCAGGGCCTGGCACTGCCCTGGAACTTATTTTGCTCTAGGCTAGCACCCTACCATTGAACCATAGCACCACTTCTAGTGTTTTGTTGTTGTTGGTTGTGGGGCTTGAACTCTGGGCCTGGGCACTATCCCTCAGCTCTTCCGCTCAAGGCAAGCACTCTACCATTTAAGCTACTGTGCCACTTCTGGTTTTCCAGTGGCTTACTGGAGATAGGAGTCTCATGGCCTCTCCTGTCCAGGCTCACTTTGAACCTTGATCCTCAGATGCAGCCTCCTGAGTAGGTAGGATTACAAGTGTGAGCCACCAGCACTTGGCCACTTCCAGCTTTTCCTTGGCTAACTGGAAATAAATGTCTCATGGACTTTCCTGCCTGGGCTGGCTTCAAAACAATGATCCTCAGGTCTCAGTCTCCTCAACAGCTAAGATTACAGGCATGAGAGACTAGCGCCCACCCTAATTACAAGCCTCTGTGCCTCTGCATTGCTTCTGATATTAAATTCAGTGGGCCTGAATTCATCTATTGGCTAATACTACTAGTCATTTACTTAGTTGAGGTAATGATATCAATTTCTGGGGCATAAATAAGTTAACTATTTAGGAATCTTAGAATTCAGAGTAAACACCATTTTTGTGCCTCAAATACTACAAGTTGCATTTTAAGATGTGCAATGAGGGGATGGGAAGGTGGCTCAGTGGTAGAGTGCTGGTTTTGCATGCATAAGGCCCTGGGTTTGATCCTCAGCACCACATAAGAGAAAAAGCCAAAAGGGGCACTGTGGCTCAAATGGCAGAGCACTAGCCTTGAGATGAAGATCTGAGGGATAAGGAGATGTGAGGGCAGGGATGGGAGGGGAAAAACAAAGGAGGAGGCAACAATACTTGATAAGAAATGTACTTATTACCTTGCTCATGTAATTCTAACCCCTCTGTACGGTATTTTCACAATAAAAAATTATTAAAAAAAAAAAAAAAAGCAGAGGGATAGTGCCCAGGCCCAGAATTCAGGTTCCATGACCAAAAAAAAAAAAAAAAAAGTGCACTGAAATGCATGCTAAAGTTACACACTTAGGTACAGAAAGAGTTTGAGGAGTAAGTAATCTGTACATCACCTCATTCAAAGCTTCAGACTGCTCTTCAGCTGCTGGCTCCTGACACCTCTGCAGACCATGAAGGCACCAGGCAAGAAGAATCACAGCCATCACTGAGGCTGGAGCCAGTTTTGTGGGATCCAGTGTTGAGTTGCTGGAAGGCAGGGAGAGGCTCCTTAAAAAATATGAAATTAAGGCACTGTCAGAATACATCAGTAAGTGATGACATGTCACCCCATCTGGACTGTCCCATTGCAAGATCCCCAGCACCACCGAAGAGGAGGATCCACCAATATATCAGATGGCCAACTGTTAAGAGATTCTCAGAGTGGAAGGAAGGGGGCTCAGGCCTATGGTGAATATGACACTGGCCACCACCCAAACTCAGCGTGTTAAAAGTTATGGATTAGATTGAACTGGTAAAGAAAGTAGAGCTAGATTGGTACTGGTGACTCACACCTGTCATCCAAGCTAGTCAGGAGGCTGAAGGCTGACAATCATGATTTAAAGGCAGTCTCTTCAGAAAAGTCCATGAGCCTCTTATCGCCAATGAAACAGAAAAAAAGCTGGAAGTGCAGGTGTGGCTCAAGTGGGAGAACATCAGCCTTGAGAAAAAAAGCTTGGTTGACAAAGTGATGCCTAGAGTTCTAGTCTCAACTCCAGAAGGGGAAAAAAAGGAAGGAAGGAAATGGGAAGGGGAGAGGGGGCAAGGGGATGAGGGAAGAGGAGGGAAAGAAGGAAGGAAGGAAGGAAGGGAGGAAGGGAGGAAGGGACGAAGGGACGAAGGGAGGAAGGGAGGAAGGGAGGAAGGGAGGAAGGGAAGAAGGGAGGGAGTGAGGGAAGAGGAATCCAGGACACAAGAACTATCCTGGGATATGGAAGGGGCTAGTGTGGATATGAGACATTGAAGAGTTAAAAGTGGCTTCGTTTAGAAGCAGTAACCCTTCTGCTGCTCATATTAACCTTGGGCCCACCTGAATTGCAGAAACCGTCTTGTTTGTGCTGAAACTGCTAAACCATAGATTACTTGAACAAAGCTACTTTGAAGTCAGGCCCCACTTTGTACTATAGCTGGCCTTGGGTCCCCACAAACTTCAGGAGATGACCAAGCTGGCCCAAGATAAACAGACCCTGTGAACAAACCCAGACCACCAATTATCCCAGCTACAGCTTATCAGAACCCAACTAGCCAGGAAACTCCCTGCTAAGCTTTAACTGCTCTGGAATGCCCTTTAAGACCCAGCCAGTTTGATAACTCCCTACAACCCCTTATTGCCTTGGAATGCCCTGCTGACACCTCTTGTTGCCTTAAATTTGTCAGTCTGTGATTTCTTTTTTTTCTTCTCCTTTTATCCCTTTGTAGTTTTTGCCTTTATAAACACTGTGAAATTTCAGCTCGGGGCTTCCTCCTAAGTTCTGCTGAGTCAGTGTGTGGGACAAAGCCGGAGCTGCAGCCCACCTGAATAAAGCCTTGCTTTTGAAGTGATCTTCTTGGTGGGGGTCCTGCAACAGGCGTACAACCACATGAGTTTGAGTTCCAGCCAAGCCTGGGTGGGAGAAGCTACTCTGCCTGCAACCTTTTTCTCACCAATGCCCCAAGCACTATTGCTTCTCCATATATTTGCTTATACTTGCTTTCTCTAGTTCTGAAGACAGAAATCAAACCCAACTCAGCTTAGCACCTGCTAGCTAGGAGCTTCAATTGTATTCTCCCCAATGTATCCTGGGGAGTATTTCCATCAGGTCTTGCCATTCTGGTCCACTGTAACAGCCCAGCCTTGATGCCTAGCCCTGAGGGCAGAGATGGGGGAACACCCTGACATCTTGATTGTCCTTTTCAGAAACATGGCAGGCACTTGACCAGTCACAGATTGATGAGTGACTGCTACACAATGCCAGAGGTGAAGAAGGGCTGGGGTACAAAGACTGACTGGAGTAGCATTCTGAAAAAGCCATAATCTCTGGGAAGTAGAAGTGTGGCTCCAGTAGGAGAGAACTAGTAATGTGCAAAAAGCTAAGTGGGAAGCCCTGAGCTCAAGCCCCAGTACCAGCACCAATCAATCAATGAGAAAAGAGCTACAATGTGCTCTCAGTGCCACTGGTGATGTGCAGGATAACCCAGCACCAGGGCTTTGGTGCCACACACTGTCTCTAAGAAGCCAGCAGAGATAGCAGACACCATGTCCTTTTTGCTGAGCTTCCTGTAACACAGACTCTTGCAGGAGCAGCCTAAATTCATTTCTTTTTCATTTCCTTGGAACACCACTGCTGCTAAACTAGGACAAATCCTAGAACAGGCCACCCACCTGCCCACCCACCTGTAAGGCAACATGGATTTAACCTGACACCAGGAGATCTCATCTGAGAGCATCCAATTATCAAAGCCAATTATCAAAGCCAAAAAAAGTTAAAAAAAAAAAAAAAAAAAAGCCCAGGACACAAAGGATAAATCTGGAGTGAAGATGTGCTCCTTCTTGCCAGGCCCAAAGAAACATAGGTCCCATGGTTTCCTTACTTACAATAACTAGTATATGTCAGGGACAAGCAGAAAAGGTCAAAAGCTATGTACATATGACCAAATAAGATGATGTCAAGCGAAATGAACCCCAAGATAGGGACACAAGTTTTGTCTTTTTCTTTCTTGCTATGGTTTCTAACGTATTTATAATGTACCATGTGATTTTTTTTTTGTTTCTTTGTATGTTCTTCCCCCAAGGTATACCCCCTGTTTTCACTGTATTTGATGTCAATGCCCTGTATCTTGTATATACAGTTTTCTAATTTGGGGAGGGAAAGGGAAAAAACAAAATATTTAAATAGGGATACAGGTTGATCCATTGTAACAATGAGATGTACAAGACACTATGTTGAAAAATGAACTTTACAATTTAGGCATGGGTAGGGGGTGTGGGGGTTATGGAGCGTATTTGTGGAGGTGGGAAGGAAGGGATGGTAGGGGAAAAGCAAAAGAGGAGGCAGCAATGCTTGATAAGAAATGTACGCATTACCTTACTCATGTAACTCAACCCCTCTGTACAGCATTTGTACAATAAAAAATGTATTAAAAAAAAGATGTGCTCCTTCTCATCAATAATGCTCTTAAGCATTCAGGTGTTTTCATATCTATTACTTCAACTATTCTTATAAAATTTTCCTGAAAATACTCCAAATTATAGAGCTCAGAGATAATTGTCCTCATTTTACAGATAAGGGCATTGAGGTTCAGAAAGGCTCAGAAAGTGGGCTGGTGCAGGGTTCAAGTAGTAGAGCAACTGAATAGTAAGCAGCAGGCTCTGACTTCAAATGCTAGTACAACCAAAAAAGAGACAGAGGAAGGAAGGCATGAAGGGAAGGGGAGGGAAGGAGGGAAGGGGTCAGGGCTGACATGAAAGGAGGGTAATGAATGATCCCACACTCTTAACCACTCTACAATATTCTCTATTCTGCATTCTAAAGAAGTTTGAAAGAGGGGCTGGGAAGATGGCTCAGTGGTAGAGTGCTTGCCTTGCATGCCTGAGGCCCTGGGTTCGATTCCTCAGCACCACATAAGCAAAAAGAAAAAAGCCAGAAGTGGTGCTGTAGCTCAAGTGGTAGAGTGCTAGCCTTGAGCTGAAGAGCTGAGGGACAGCGCCCAGGCCCAGAGTTCAGGCCCCACAACCGGACCCCAAAAAAAAAAAAAAAAGAAGTTTGAAAGAATGGTTTGATAGTACCTACTACAGTTTCAACTGTCAAGGGCCTTTGCTTGCTAGGCTGGTACTCTACCAAAGACTGGTACACTACCACTTGAACCATACTTCCAGTACTGCCTTTTCCTGTTTTTTTCAAGACAGGAGTCTATTCACATCTTTTTTTTTTTTTAATGGATACTGGTACTTGGGCTTGGACTTAAGGCCTTGTGCTCTCACTTGTCATTTTTCCTCAACTCTGCTGTTCTTGAACCACACCTCTACTTCTGGCTTTTTAATAGTTAAACAGAGAGAAAAGTCTCACAGATTTTTCTGCCTGGGCTGGTTTCACACTGTGATCCTCAGATCTCAGCCTCCACATTAGCTAAGATTATAGGCATGAGCTACCAATGTCCACCTTTTATCTATTTTTCTAGAGCAGCTCCAGGGACTCCTTGAGATTTATCTGCCAAGTAAGAAAGTTTTATTCCTAGGAAAATTCTGTCCCCATGTTCTCAGAGCCTGTCACTACCTCCCCCACAGCCTATGGGAACCTTGTCCCAGACTCCCTATGTTAGCAAAATGAGCTCCCTTCCCATAGTTTAATACACTCCTTCTCCTCTCCACAGCTGAGCATGCTCCCTTCTTAGGCAACACTAGGCCCATTTAAAAACACAGTAAATAATCAGCCTCCACAAACTTAAGATGGCATTTCTCTGGAGCAGCTACAACCATATAAGGCAACAAGAGCCCCTTAGTGTGACCTTCAGGTCTGGGCAGATGCAGGGCCTCTTATCTATTATTTGGACAGCAGCCTAGTCTGCCATGATGAAGCCCCTGGCCCTCACCAGGGTCACTACCTCCTAGTCACTTGTATCACCTCTTAATCCTCCTAGGTTATACAGGTCACCTCAGAAAATACCAGATGATTCTTCTCACTGCTACCCTGTGAGAAGGGGTCTTGCCAGCCCCCCTCCCAGCAATAAACCTACCTTTGTTCTCTGTACCTACCTGTCTCGTGGTTCTCTGACAAAGTGCAAATACTGCTCTTTTTACCTAAAAATCATTTACCATCCCTCTAAATTACCAATACTCCCCAACTCCATGGTGCAGAGCATAGGTGAAGTGATTTCTGTTTTTAAATCTCACTGGATTGTGGGTTGATCACCTCCTATGGTTCTTCCAACTACAAAATAGGATGAGTATATCTTTGTCTCCAGTTGGTTGATCTCAGCAGACTTAAACCTTTGGAAAGAAAAAGGGTTTCTCTTCACCTTATGTGCTTTTCAGAGACCACTTTTATAGTAAGTGGTCTGTTTAGTTCCTTAACAGTATTCTTAATTGTTGGGTGCCAGTGGTTCACACCTGGAATCCTAGCTACTCAGGAGGCTGAGATATGAGGATGGCAGTTTGAAAACAACCTGAGACGTCTGTGAGACCTTACCTCCAATTAACCACCAAAAGTCAGAAATAGAGATGGGCCTCAAATGGTAGAGCATCAACCTTTAAGCAGAACTAAGCAAAAATGCTCTGGCTCTGTGATCACACCCCAGTACTGGCACAAAACAACAACAACAACAAAAAGTCCGCAGTTCCAATAACCACTGTCATATTTATTAATTTGCTTGTTTACCACCTAGGTGTCTCTTCCACAAGAATGTAAGGCACATATCTTGCTGGTTACATAGTTGGTACAACAATAAATGTACTGAATGAATGAATGAATGAATGAATGAATGAATGACTCGATCCATCAAACAACCAATGAATCAATCTTATTTGCATTTGACCACTGTCTAAAGCCCACAATATCTCAATTGCAATAACCAAATTAGGTACAATAGTCAAATAACCTCATGAAGTAGGATAGATAATAGCTTTCTATTTTTCTTCAGCATAAAAATAAAATTAGTGCACAGAAATGGAGGGACAAAGGATGAACAAAAAGCAGTGGTAAGCCTGACACCAGTGGTTCACACCTGTAAGCCTAGCTATTCAGAAGGCTGAGATCTGAGGATCACGGTTCAAAGCCAGCCCGGCCAGAAAAGTCCATGAGACTCTGATCTCCAATAAACCATTAGAAAACTGGAAGTGGTGCTGTGGCTCTAGCTGCAGAATGCTTGCCTTTATCTGAAGAGCACAGGGATAGCGCCCAGGTCCAGAGTTCAAGCCTCACACCGACAAAAAATAAATAAATAAATAAAACAGAGGAGAAAGCTGCAAATACATGAAGGCAGGAGCCAGCTCCTCCCTAGAGCCTCCCTCTGCTACCATCCATTCTGCTTTCCACTTTCTCAGACCTCTCTAAGAAGTCTGTCTCCCTTCTCATGATCAGTCATGGAGCAGAGCATAACTTTTCTGGCAGATGTAAACTTCTAGAGTGTACATCAGGGGCTGCACCTTGGATCCCTTGTGCCATTCATGATGTCAAGCACACAACAGGCTCTCAAATGGCCTCCAATTCTGTCACACTCCTCCCCTGAAGAGCTGGAGTCTGGTTCTCTTCCTGCACAGAGGCAGCATTTCAGATATTATTTCTAACTTAATGAATAGAGCTTCTGCCCTGGCCCGCGGGGTCAGTCAACAAGGGCTCGAAGAGGAACTGACCTGAATGAGAGACAAACCAGACACGAGGAAGGAGACCAAGACAGGGTTCTGATCAAGGTCTCAAACTTTATTTTTTACACAGCAGTATATATAGCACGCTGAGCAGGGTAATTAGCATCAGCAGGTCAATAGGGTTGCTAGGCACCAAAACTGCAAAGTATATCTTGCAAAAGGTCATAGGTGGGGAATCTTCAGAAGGTGCCAATCAATGTTGTCATAGGTAAGTTTTAAGGCTTAGTGGCTCTTCTTTTTTTGGGTCCAGTCGTGGGGCCTGAACTCTGGGCCTGGGCGCTGTCCCTTAGCTCTTCATCTCAAGGCTAGTGCTCTACCACTTGAGCCACAGCGCCACTTCTGGCTTTTTTCTTTTTGCTTATGTGGTGCTGGGGAATCAAACCCAGGGCCTCAGGCATGCAAGGCAAGCGCTCTACCACTGAGCCACCTTCCCAGCCCAAGGCTTAGTGGCTCTTATGTAAAGTGGTGGAGGTTCTTATGCAAAGTGGTGGTGCCAAGCAATGTTTTCAAACAGGGTATCAATAGGCTCCAAGGCTTAACAGCTCTTATCAAAGGTAGTAGCTGTGTTTTCTAGCAAACAGCACTTGGTTCCCAGCAAGCTTCAAGTATCATGGACATGTTCAGAGACTACATTTAGGTCAAAGAGGGAATAGAGCTGTCAGCTTGATCTTTTCCTCCTTCCTGAATCATTTGGTCTAGGGAAATCAAGCTACAACACAACACTGTGAGCAGACCACCCAGCTCCAGTTGAGACCCCAGAAGGGTGAAGAGCTAGATATCATGACTACAATCTCACACGAACCAGACCACTTCATACAGCAAAGTGCAAATCCCTGACCCACAGAAACTATGAGGTGTTTGTTCTATAAGTCACCAGATTCTAGAATTTGTTAGGAAAAGTGAGGAGAGGAGCAGAAGGGAGGGAAGGGAGGGAAGGGGAGAGAAGGGAAGAGGGAGGGAAGTGGGGGAGGCCTCTAGCAAAGGCTAAATCACACAGCCCAGACATACTCTGCTCCAGCCAACTCTGCTGGAAACTAGTTTCACCTCTTGCTCTTTCTTTTCCAGCCCCAAAGCCCCTGGCAACCACACAGCCCTCCTGGAACTATGCTCTTCCTGCCCTTTTACATTTCCTTTTTCCTGGGGGAGTGAGGAACGGGGAGGGTCCTTTTGCTCTTCCTAACATCCTTTTTCCATTTTATTTGTTCTATTCAATGCATTTTAAATTTTGGATTTTTCACAGCCTTTATATATATTGGCTGTGACCATTCCCCACATTCATTTGATCATTCCCTCCCCCCACCCCGCCTCATCTATCTACATTTAATGTTTTGAACCATATGGACCAATTCGAAGTTTGTACGTGGGCTGGGAATATGGCTTAGTGGTCGAGTGCTTGCCTAGCACACATGAAGCCCTGGGTTCAATTCCCCTGTACCACATAAACAGAAAAATAAGAAGTTTGTGTATATATGTGTGTGTGTGAGTGTATATGAAAGAGACAGAGACACTGACAGAGAGAGAGACAGAGGGGGAGAACAAGCATTCCATGTAGTAAGAGGCAGGTGGTTTTCATGCAGTCAATGTGGCTGGGAACAGAGGTGGGGAAGACAGGAGAGGAGGGGACCAGGAGTAGTTTCCTACAGGAGAGCCAGGGGCATTATTCACATTTCCAGAGATCACTATATGACTGATGAGTAGAGAAAGTCATAAAAATACCACAGGTCAAGCACATCTTTGCCTCAATTTCAAAATCTAAAACATTAATAACTTCTTAAATAACTCATTTAGCAACAAAATCTGATCTAAAAAGACACGTGTATTAATAGTCTTTATTTATCCAATTCATGTGTTGTCTGAATACATTTTGGCCATGGGGGGAGGGAGGTGCCTGATCACAGGGAACCAAGGCTATTCCACAATACACTGTATGCACTGTGCCAACATTCCTAATTTTAAGAACACTTGTGTGGATGTTGCAGACTGAATGCTTGGGTCCCTTCTGCCAAATTCACCAATGTGCCAGAATTTGGGGTGATTATTTCATGAGGAGGGAGCCCCAAGAGTGGGATTAGTGTCTTCATGAGAAGAAACAGGAGCTCTCCCCTGAACACTGTCTTCACCCCTAATTGTTAATTGCAAAAAAAGCAATTAGCTATAAACTAGCACCTTGACCATGACCTTGACTCTGGCAGCCTTGAGCTCAGACTTTCAGTTTCCCCAACATGAGAAATACAAGATTCTGTAAATCCTCTGTTCAAGTTCTGTTCTCTCAGCTCACACTGACAAAGACCACCAATTATCAATATTTTAATTCTCTGCTGCAACACAACCATCATTGCCCACTATGCAGAATGCGATACAGCCATTCCAGATGTTGACCTTCCAACTACCACAGTGGTGTGAGACCCTTCAGGGGGAGGATGGTGGCCAGGCATGGCCTCTCCAGGTCCAGCTCCTGGCAGAACAACTGCTCTATTTAGCTGTGCACAGGATGGAGATCAACATCATCCAACACCAACATCTCACACCACCAATTTCCTTCCCTATGCCTTAGCAGAGCTTTCAGTAAGTTCTCCGCCACTAGGTAAAAAGCATGGCTTTCCCCTCTCCAAGTCGCACTTGGACTCTTTCTTGAGAACTCTGCCACGGCCCTGAGCAGAAGGTGTTTGGAACCACTTCCTCAGCCATGTGATGGCAACTCAGATAGTGGCTGCTCCTACAGCTGATATTCCTATGTCCTTTACAGTTTTTTTTTAAATTTTGGTGCCAGTCCTGGGGGTTTGAACTGAGGACCTGGGTGCTGTCCCTGAGCTTCTTTGGCTCAAGGCTAACACTCTACCACTTCAGCCATAGCTCTATTTCTGCTGCCCAGACTGTCTTCCAATTGCCATCCTCAAATCTCAGCCTCCTGAGCAGCTAGGATACAGGCTTGACCAACTGGCTCGTTAGCAAATCTCTCATTAGTCTATTCTCTTGTTTTATAGTTAAAAAATCCTCTGTGTTAACCTGGTTGAAGCCTGACTCTGAATTCTAAAGTGTGTCCACTACAGAGGGTCTAGGTTAAGAGAACCCACACTGGGCATAACAATGGCATCACTATCACAGTTACTAAGCACCAGGCACTATTCAAAGTGGGTGTGTGTGTGTGTGTGTGTGTGTGTGTGTGTGTGTGTGTGTGTGTGTGTGTGTGTGTGTGTGTGTGTGTGTGTGTGTGTGTGTGTGTGTGTGTGTGTGTGTGTGTGTGTGTGTGTGTGTGTGTGTGTGTGTAAACTCATTTAATCCTAAAACCTATCCCCTGAAGCACTAAGTAGTATAATTATGTCCATTTTATTGGGGAGGGTCAGTGCTAATCAGCCGGGACAGGAAAATCTGTGAGATTCTTTTTTTTTTTTTTATTTGTCTGTCACGGGGCTTGAACTCTGGGCTTGGGCATTGTCCTTGTGCTCTTCAGCTCAAGGCGAGTGCTCTACCACTTGAGCCAAGGTGCCACTTCCAGTTTTCTAGTGGTTTATTGGAGATAAGAGTCTCATGAAAGGTGAGCGCCCCCGTGGCTCACGCCTGTAATCCTAGCTACTCAGGAGGCTGAGATCTGAGGATCCCAGTTCAAAGCCAAGAAAGTCCGTGAAACTCTTATCTCCAATAAACACTCAGAAAACCAGAAGTGGCACTGTAGCTTAAGTGGTAGAGAGCTCGCCTTGAGCTGAAGAGCTGAGGGACAGCACTCAGGCCCAGAGTTCATGTCCTATAATCGACAAAAAAAAAAAAAAAAAAGTCTCAAGAACTTTCCTGCGCGGATTGACTTGGAACCATGATTCTCAGATCTCAGATTCCTGAATAGCTAGGATTACAGACTTGAGCCACCAGCCCCCAGTGTCTGTGAGATTCTTATCTCTAATTAACTACCAAAAGAGCCAGAAGTGGAGCTGTGACTCAAGTGGTAGAGCACTAGCCTTGAGCAAAAGAGGTTAGGGACAACACCCAAGCACAAAGCTCAAGTCCCAGGAGAACGTCTCCACTCTCCCTCCCCCCAAAAAATTAAAGAAATGACAAAAGAAAGAGATTAAGAAATGTATTCAGGCTGGGCAGTGATGGCTCACACCTGTTATCTTAGCTATTCAGAAGGCTGAGATCTGAGGATCATGCTTTAAAGCCAGCTTGGGCAGGAAAGACCATGCTAGATTATTAGACTTTCCCAGAAAACCTCACAGACATCCAGGTACAGAGAATAAAGAAAAGTTTATTGCCAGGAAAGGACCCGGCAAGAAACCTTCTCACAGGGGAGAAGTGAGAAGCAGCACCAGCTATGTCTAAGGTGACCTATATAACCTAGGAGGTTTAGGAAGGGCTAGAAAGGATGAGGAGGCAGAGACCCTGGTGTGGAAGTGTGGGCCAGGGGCTTCATAATGGAAGATGAGGATTTATGGCTACTGTCCAAATAGTAGATAAGGGGTCTCTCAACTGCCCAGACCTGAAGATCACTCTAAGAGGCTCTTGTTGCTTACATGGCTTATATGGTGGTAGCTATTCCAGAGAAGAGCCATCCCAAGGTAGAGGGTGTTGGAGGCTGATTATTTACTGCCTTTACCAAGTGGGCCTGGTGTTGCCTAGGAAGGGAACATACTAAGCTGTGGAGAAGGGAAGGAGTGTACTAAGCTATGGGAAGGGAGTTCATTTTGCTAACTGTCCATGAGACTCTTCTCTCCAATTACCCATCAAATTACCCATCCAATTACCCAGACACAGAACTGTGGCTCAAGTGATAAAGCTCTAGCCTGGACCAGAAAGGCTTAGGGAGAGCGCCTACGTTCTGAGTTCAAGTCCAGGACCAGCACCAAATAAATAAATCAATAAATAATGTATCTAAACACATATAACTAGGACAGTGATGTCTGGATCAAACCCAGACAAAACAGAGGTCTTGAAAGGTTGGTATTAAGGCAGAATGAGAATGAGGCAAGGAGACAAGGGGTAGTAAGGAAGGCAGTCTGAAAGGTACCACATGGCCTTTACTGGGCTCTCAAGGTCATGTCTGAAATTCACTGTCTGGCAGCAGTACAACAGGTCTGAAGGTCAGAGACTGGGTCCCTCCCTCTAGGAATATTGGAGTACCAGTCTGGGGCACATTCAGTATTCAGTAAGAAACTGATGGATGACTCACATGTAAATGAAGCAGAACCATAGACTCAGCCAGCAGCCCTCAATCAGGCTGAGACTGCACAGCAAGGCCTGGAACTGGAGTGTACACATCCTTCCCAGGATCATCCTGGGCTTCTCCCTGACTCACCTGGCCCAGCTATAAATGCCTGACAGAGGTAAACAAAACAATTAGTTGGCTGCATGACTTAGCTACTAAACACAGTATTCCATGAACTGCAAGGTAGACTAGGCAGACCCAGCTCTGCCTATGGCCCAGCTTCTCCCAAACCTGGGGACTTTGACTACACCTTGCTGTTTTCCCAGTCTGGACTGCTGTCTGTGCTGCACCTCTGCCTAGAATCACATGGCTTCCCACCCCTTCCCTAGCCTTTAGGGCCTGGCTGAATCATCACACTCAACTTGAAAAGAATAGTCAGCGCTTCCCTTTTCAGGAGGCCAGGCTCTCCCATGAACTTGCACACACCTGTACTCACAGAAGCCAGAGAGACACACTGCATTCTGGGATTAGGACTTCAGGCTCTGCAGGCCAGTCAGCATTTCAGCAGCCAGCTGTGTGGCCCTGAGTGAAGCATATCTCTTGCCCTATGCTTAGTACCCTCATCTATAAAATGGAGCAATTATGGTCCACATATTATTAGGCTGATGTGATCATGAGCAGGGTACCAGATACTGCAATCCTAGTTAATGAAGAGGCTTGATAAAGAGAGTCACACTTCCAAATCAATCCGGGCAGAAAAGTCTGCAAGATTTCATCTACATGGAAGGCAGTGTGTGCTTGTGATGTCAGGAAGAGCGGCAGTCTAGAATAAATGAATCACATTCAGGTATTCACTCAGGCAGGAAGTGAAATCCTATCATAAAAAAACAATCAGTAAAAAACAGGGCTGCAGACATGGTTCATTTGGCAGAGCACCAGCCTAGCAGAGTCCAAACCTCAGAACCCCCAGCCCCCTAGAGAAAAAGAACAATAATATAGAGAGTACTTAGTACTGCACCAGCAATAACTATTATATATGATGAATATCCTGAGCTCAGACGTTGCAGATTATTTGGCATCTGGATACCTGCAGGTGGGCACAGTAGATGAATGAAAGGATCCATTCTCTTTTAGCATCAGCTGCTGCTCTCCCTGGCTCCATGCTTCCTTCATGTTCCTTCACTTACCTTCTTGAGACATCTGTGCTTCCCTCATCCTAGGCTTACAACTACCCACAGCCACAAGAATCCTGCAAGTGGATTTTACATCTAATATCAGCTTTGGGTTTCAGTTGAAACACTAAATACAACAAGGAAAAGGTGCTTTTCAATTTTAATTTTATTTCTTCTTGTCATTATGGCTTTTTTGTTTTCTGGGTTGGCTAATGGGTCATTGGGAATTCAGTCACTGAAGTTGTTACTTGTTTTGGCTAGAAATGTTATTTATGTAATAAATACCAATATGGGGGATGATTAAAACACACACATTGACACACACACAAAAACAAAAACAAAACAAAAAACCTTCCCTCACTGCCTCCTGCCTCCCTGCCTCCTGAAGTCCAGCTTCTATAGCCCAGTCATCAAAGCATTGTGACCGGTCCCTCACCCACCACTGCAATTACTCTCTAGCAGATATTAACAGAACTTTCAGTGACTCGACCTCACCCGTTATAGCTGGAATAGGCTCCCTCTTACCACGTGAGAGGCCCAGTCATACTGCATACACATGACTACAGTCTTGATCTTCTTAAGGACCACCTTAAAATTTACTCACTACTTTAGCCAGGCACAAGTGGCTCATGCCTGTAATCCTAGCTACTTAGTAGGCTGAGATCTGAGGGTCTTGATTCAAAGCCAGCCTTGGCAGGAAAGTCTATGAGACTCTTTTCTCAAATGAACCACCACATAACCAGAAATGAAGCTGTGGCACAGCACCAGCCTTGAGCAAAAAAGTTAAGGGACAGCACTCAGAGCCTACATTCAAACCTCAGTATTTGCATCAAAAACAACAAAAACAAACAAACAAAAAAACATCTTATCACTTGCAGAAGCCTTTTCAGATCTCCACAGCATAATCTCTTCATGGTAAAACATTCCACTGGTCTCCTCTTCCAGAGGGAATTATTCTATGTCCTGCCTTGCATGCTACAGCTCTGTCAACTCATTTGTGTTCCCTGTTACACTGAGAGTGTTTGGGTTTGTTTCTTTCTTTCTTTTTGCCAGTCCTGGGGCTTGAACTTGGCCTAGGTGCTGTCCCTGAGCTTCTTTTGCTTAAGGCTAGCACTCTACCACATGAGTCTCAGCAACACTTCTGGCTCTTTGTCTTTATGTGTACTGAGGAACCCAGGGCTTCATGCATGCTAGGCAAGCACTCTACCACTAAGCCACATTCCCAGCCCTGGGAGTGGTTTTTTATAACTACCACACAGAACTCCCCCAAATTTAGTTTGGATCCAGAACAAAACTGTTGGTATCAATGTAGATGGAACTCAGATCAACTGAGAGACATTGTAGTGGAGTGACAAAACGCAAGGACCACATATTCAGACAATGATGTTGATGGAAATCTCTTAATCAGGAGAGTGGTTTTAGTTAAAGAACACATATGGGCAGTGGGATTTGTTAATCCTCCATGGAAGGAAGGATCATTTGTAAGAATTAAAAAAGGAACAGAAGGAGCTAGAAGAGATCAAGACAGTTATCCCTACCTCTGGGATCGCTTGGTGTGCTTTGGCCAAAAGTAGCATAACCCGGGGCTGGGAAGGTGGCTCAGAGGCAGAGCGCTTGCCTTGCATGCATTGAGGCCCTGGGTTCAATTCCTCAGCACCGC
Organism: Dipodomys merriami; assembly: GCF_024711535.1. Taxonomy (NCBI): domain Eukaryota; kingdom Metazoa; phylum Chordata; class Mammalia; order Rodentia; family Heteromyidae; genus Dipodomys; species Dipodomys merriami. The sequence goes on along the minus strand of NW_027202778.1, from coordinate 72,749 downwards.
ATAAGCAAAAAAAAGAAAAAAGCAGGAAGTGACACTATGGCTCAAGTGGTAGAGCGCTAGCCTTGAGCTGAAGAGCTGAGGGACAGTACCCAGGTCCAGAGTTCAGGCCCCATGACCGGACCCCCCCCAAAAAAGAAGCATAACCCCAATCTCTGACTTCGTCTTTGTAGGGGTAGTCTTTCCAACAAAGTAGCGTAGGATTAAGGCCCCACTCTATTCCAGCAGGAACACCCTTTAACCATGTTAATTACAATCACCCTGTTTCCAACTAACAGTCATATTCTGAGGATTGAGTCTTAGAATTTTAACAGGTTGTTACTGTGTGTGTGTGTGTGTGTGTGTGTGTGTGTGTGTGTGTGTGTGTGTGTGTGTGTGTGATTGAGTCTTAGAATTTTAACAGGTTGTTACTGTGTGTGTGTGTGTGTGTGTGTGTGTGTGTGTGTGTGTGTGTGTGTGTGTGTGTGTGTGTGTGTGTCTCGTGCTGCTACTGCAGCTTTAATTCAGGGCCTGGGAGCTGTCCCTTCGCGTTTTCACTCAGACTTTTTGGTGTTAACTGGACACTAACTGGACATTGCTACCTGACCAGGCTTTGAACTGTGATCCTCAGATCTCAGCCTCCTGAGTAACTATGATTGCATGTGTGGGCCACTGGTATAACAGATCTTATTTGAGGAAACAATTCCATCTGTGAATCCGTTTACCCCTTCATGGGGCCTAAGGAAAGACTGAGTCACTGGGATGCAGCCTTTCTCCCTAAGAGACCTACCTCTGCTCCCAAAGGACCCTCACCCTAGCTGCAGCAAACACCTTCCCCCAACACAGTAAACAGAGGCCCACATTTCCAAGAACAAAATCTTACCCCAAAGAGACTCTTTTGTGCTTAAAAAGACCATCTCAATTATGAAATTGTAACTCTCTATACATCATCTTTATTATGGTGGTAAAAAATGGTTTTATAAGACCATCTGAAGGGAGAGAACTAGACAGATCCTCACTCAGAGACACCACCCACAAAGCCATGTAGGCGAAGGGGATGGACAGATTGATGCTAATGGACAGTTTAAGAGGAAGTCAAAAAAAAAAAAAAAAAGAGGAAGTCACTCAGTTCAGGCCAGGAACCAGCTGCTCTTCCAGGAAGCTCATCCTTCTGAGGTATCTGATCTTACCTGAGGAAATGAAAGCACAAGAATGCAGCCTCCTGAGGGAGAATGTGTACAGTGTCTCCTAGCACCAAGAGCAGAAAGACTTCCAAATGACATACAAGGGAACAGCAGCAGATAAAGAGTCCTGGATGCCCGGCATCCATTGCTCAAGCTTATAACCCTAGCTATTCAAGATGCTGAGATCCGAGGATAGAGATTCAAAACCAGATAGGGAAGACAAGTCCATTAGACTTTTACCTCCAATTAATCACCAAAAAGCCAAAAGTAGAGTATAGCTCAAATGGTAGATTCACAGTCTTAAGCAAGAAATGCTAAAGGCAACCAGGAGCCAGTGGCTCATGCCTGTAATCCTAGCTACTCAGGAGGTTGAGATTTGAGGATCGTAATTCAAAGCCAGCCTGGGAAGGAAAGTTTGTAAGACTCTCATCTTCAATTAACCACCAGAAAACCAGAAGTAGCAGTGTGGTTTAAGTGGTAGAGTACTTGCCTTGAGCTGAAGAGCTGAGGGACAGTGCCCAGGCCCAGAGTTCAAGCCCCACGACTTACAAAAAAAGAAAGAAATGCTAAGGACAGTGCCTAGGCCCTGTGTTCAAGCCCCAATACCAATAAACACACACACACACACACACACACACACACACACACACACACACACACACACACACACACACACACACACACACACACACACACACACACACACACACACGGAATCTCAGCAGGAACACAACAGTCAGTCAAGATACTGATGCTACTATGTGCTTGTCTTTGGAAGAATCAGTTCATAAGACAGATGAGGTCCTGAATCTTATGGTGCTCACGATCTAATGAAGCAGAAAAACAAACAAGTAAACCAACAAGCAAGCAGATTCTAGTCAGTGGATCATTCACAGATATGTTGCAGAGTGATAAGGGAATTTCTAGATGTCAGCTCTAAGAGATGCCTATCAAAACAGATGCCCGTGGCTTGTTTCTGTAATCCTAGTTACTCAGGAGGCTGCAATCTAAGGGATCACCCAGACAGGAAAAGCCCATGAGGCTCTTATCTTCAATTAACCACCAAAAAAGCCAGCATGGGATTGGTAGTTCAAGTGGAAGAGTACCAGCCTTGAGTAAAAATGTTCAGGACCCAGGATGAAAACAAAAAAAGCTAACAATAACAACACCAAAGGCTGTCTGAGGGGGCTGGGAAGGTGGCTCAGTGGTAGAGCACTTGCCTTGCATGCCCGAGGCCCTGGGTTCAATTCCTCAGCACCGCATAAGCAAAAAGAAAAAAAGCCAGAAGTGGCACTGTGGCTCAAGTGGTACAGCGCTAGCCTTGAGCTGAAGAGCTGAGGGACAGCACCCAGGCCCAGAGTTCAAGCCCCACGACCAAAAAAAAAAAAATGGCTGTCTGAGGTGACACTAGAGCTGAAACCTCAAAGGTGAAGAGAACTAAGTCAAAGTTGTTAGGAAGAGCATTCATTCATTCTCTGAGCAAAAACCTAAGGTAGGAAGTGAGCCCCCTGTGTAAGACAGCCAACAGGCTGGAGTGTGATGGTGAACACAACCAACACACACAAAATGAAGCTGGAGGGGTACAAAAGGGCCAGACAAGGCAGGAGCTTGAACTTGAGCAGTAGCTGCAAGGCACTAATGAATTCTAGAAAAGAGATAGGAGCCTCTGATTTTACTCATAAATGCATTCTCTGGCTGGGTGTTAAAAATGGACTTAGATTCCAGCAGAAGTGGGGAGAAGAGCTAGGAGCATTGAGCAAGGATCCAGGAAAGCTAGGATAGGGTAAGAGGAGGGAAATGGGCGGAGTCAGAATCAAAGTTTGGGCCAGATTCAGTAGAGAACTCAGAGCTTCACTGAGATCCCAGGGCTAAAGCAGGAACATTAGAACTCACTCTCCCAAGTCACACAACATACAGATAAGGACACAGAGGCTCTGTCAGGTCAAGGGTCTACCCAGAGTCAAATAGTTCAGGATGGCCCCCACCTCACAATGCAGAACTTCTACCAGGAAGAAATCAGAATAGGGGTTGGCAAATAAAGCTTTATTGAAATACAGCATATTCAGGTGATGAATGTACTGTGTGTGGCTATATACATACTACAGTGGCAGAAGCGAGTGGCTATAGTGGAGACTGTATTATCTACAAAACCATATATTAGGCTCTGGACTACATGATCACATACAACACACTGGTTATATTTGGAACTAGAGCTGCCAGAGACAAAAGAAGTGTAAGGTTCAGAGAGTAAATCTTGGGAATCCTCTCTCCCTAGCCATAGGCTCACCCTAGGGGCTGTCCTGCTGAGAGGACTCCTTCAACATTACTTCACTCCTGGGAAGGCCTTAGGAAAATGACAAACCCACCATAACATCCATGCCACTATGCTGTACAAATTACATTCTATAAACATTTCCAAAAGACATAGATGAATTCTACCTGCCAGGAAAGATACAAAAGGAGACAGAAATGATGAAGATCCTCTAAGTCACTATGGGCCACAGCAGATTACCTAAGCCCTGCTGAGCTAAACTGAGTGAGATCCCCCCACTGGGGTGTATTCAAGTAAAAGATGGCTGCCCATCTGACAGGGAAAAGGTTAAGAGAGATTTGACAGGGCTGGGAATGTGGCTTAGTGGTAGAGTGCTTGCCTAGCATACATGAAGCCCTAGGTTTGATTCCTCAGTACAACAGAAACAGAAACAGTCAGAAGAGATGTTGTGGCTCGAGTGGTAGAGTGCTAGTCTTGAACAAAAGGAAGCTCAGGGACAGTGCCAAGACCCTGAGTTCAAGTCCCAGGACTGGCACAAAGAGGAGAGGGAGGAGGGTGGAAGGGAGAAGGAGGGACAGGACAAGGAGTGCAGCAATTGTGGGTTCTAAAATGGTGTCTTAGGGGCTGGGAAGGTGGCTCAGTGGTAGAGCTCTTGCCTTGCATGCATGAGGCCCTGGGTTTGATTCCTCAGCACCACATAAGCAGGAAAAAAAAGCTGGAAGTGGTGCTGTGGCTTAAGTGGTAGAGTGCTAGCCTTGAGCTGAAGAGCTGAGGGACAGCGCCCAGGCCCAGAGTTCAGGCTCCATGACCGGACCCCAAAATGGTGTCTGATAGCCACCACACACAACCACACATACACACAGCCCAACACCAATTGGGAATGACACAGAGAGATGAGATTATTGAAAGCAGGGTTGGGGTCAAAGAGGCACATTAACACCACAAGGAGAACCCCACAAGGCTGGGGGAAGAAATCCATACCTGGATTTTCCTGTCCTTTATCTGCTACAGAGAGAAAGAGTATAAAACCTGATGATTCACATTAAAAGTCATCAAATGTCCCTTTAATACCTCTGGCATGGTGCCTGGCAGCCCTTCTTAATGTGGACTATTGTTCCCTGACAGTGCTTTGGTGGCAGAAGCAGTCACCTGCCTTGCCCACTGCCAGGGGAAAGCAGAGAGCAGAGGGAGGAGACGACATGAAGGAGGGAGAAACAGGCAGGAGTACCCAGACCCATGGAACGACACCTCTGGAAGACCCTCTTCCTACAGCTCACCGCAGATAAAGGATGACTCACCCCTTGCCACAGCACGTGACAGCTGCCCCAAGGAAGGCCAGGTGGAAAGAGATATGGGTCAAAAAATGAACCAGCCCCGCCCTATTCTTTTTTTCCTATGATAATCCTGGGGCTTGAACACAGGGGCTTGCCTGGGCCCTGGCCCAGAGTTTTTGTGCTCAAGGATAGTGCTCTATTACTTAAGCCACAGCTCCACATCTAGCTTTTTGGTGGTTCATTGGAGATACTAGTCTCCCAGATTTTGAACCATATCCTCAGATCTCAGCCTCCTGAGTAACTAGGATTACAGGCATGAGTCATTGGCTTCTGGCTCTGACAAGCCCCATTTTAGCTGTATTCTGCTGGCATGGGAGATAGGTAAAGCTCTATTTACAGGCCAGGAAACAGAGGGTCCAGGGAGGTTAAATGCCTGGCCTCCTGAACTCAGTCAAACACGGCAACCATACAAGCCAGGCACAGTGGCTCATGCCTATAATCCTAGCTACTCAGGAAGCTGAGATCTGAGGATCATGGTTCAAATCCAGCCAGGGCAGGAAAGCCTGTGAGACTCTTACCTCCAATTAACCACCAGAAATCAGAAAGTGGGCTGTGGATCAACTGGTAGAGCACTAGCCTTGAGCTGAAGAGATGAGGGACAGTGCCCAGGCCCAGAGTTCAAGCCCCACCACTGACCAAAAAAAAAAACAAAAAACAAAAGTAATGGACTAAATGAATGGCAGCCAGTTATTACTATATATATCCTCCTCATTAAGATTCTTACAAGTAGTATTTTATGTTGTGTCTTCCATCATCTAAGGAAGCTGAGGAAAATTCAGCATTCACAGCTTCAACTTCTTAAAAACCCAAGAACAAGAAGAAAAACTGGGGCTGCTTTTTGTTTCCCCCTTCCTTCTCCTATCTCTATTCAGCAGAGGGCAGCAAACAGGAAGCATGGATAGATCAAAGAGTGAGAAAGAGAGCCACATGCAGAACCAGCTACACATGCATAAATACACCCCCCACACACAGCAAGTGGAATTGTTTAGCTTCCTCTAGCTTCCAAAGTATGAACAGTCTACCTCCTCATGCTAGGAACAGCAGGGGAAGTTGGAGAGACAGAAGCTCTTTTTCAGCTCAAGAGATTTTCAGTGAGCTGACTTTGCATGCACATGAGAGAGGAGCAGCTCTCAAAGCAGGGAGAGGAAAGCAGCCACAGAACTGACAAGAAAATTCTCAATGAAGACAGCTTTCAACTAATCATCTTGAGGCAACAAGGCTGGCAATCCTAACACCCAAGCTCTCCCCAGTGAGAAACTGAGGCCCATGCCATTAGCACCTCAGCCCAGTGGTGTCAGAGAGTGCTGATCTACAGGATACAGGTTCAGTGCTCCACAAAGACAGGGCTAGAGTGGCAAAGTGGTGGCATTTTGAGGGTCAAGTTTAGTCCCCACGATGTCAGCAGGGCTCTGACATGGACATCTGTCAGCCTCTTCTCAACTATCTTTCCCACCACCACAACCAGGAGTAGCCAGCTTCTTCTCTGTGTAAATGCTCTTTCCATATGACTGAGGTGGCCCAATCCCATCCCTAGCTCTAAGTAGGATAAGTCACCCAGCACAGCCCATCTTCTTGACTAGTGATTGTGAATGAATCCTATCATAATAAACACATCAGATCCAAAGTGGACCAATAAGTTTGTACAAGATGTTATGTCGAAAAATGAACTTTACAACTTTGGCGTGGGGGGATGGCGGAGCGGGGGGAGATGGGAAGGGATGGGAAGGAGAAACAAAGGAGGAGGCAAGAAAGCTTGGTAATAAATGTACTCATTACCTTGCCCATGTAATTGTAACCCCTCTGTAGTATTTTCACAATAAAAATAAAATAAAAGATTTAAACAGATCATGCTAAGATGTCTTTTCTATAGAGGCAACAGAGATAGATTCTCTCCTCTAGGGTCTGGGTATGGATATAAGGTCAAAAAGTGTTATATTTTACCACCAAGGTATGGAGGGGCATGGGGAGTACAGAGTGTTCAGTCTAATATAAAGGCAGAACCAAGAGAACTTAGAGAGAAGAAGCCCATGCCCTGACAGTACTACAAACTTCCAGATCATACCATACCTAAAGCCAACTAGACCTTGTGTGTCTTCTTACTCATTTAAGCCTGCCTGGCTCAATTCACTAGTTGCACCTGATAGTGAAGTGGCCCTACTTTCCATGCATAGCAGCGACAGTGCCACATGGCACGTGTGATTTACTTTCTCTACTTTCCTCTTGAATCCCTTCAGGTTATTCTAACTTCAGGTTATTTTACTTTCCCTTACTTTAAAAGTAATCCAGGCAAGGTGATTCAGGCCTGTAATCCTAGCAACTGAGGAGGTAAAGACTGAAGGATCAGAGTCTGAGGCCAGCCTCAGTCAAAAAACAAACACAAGAAATCTGAGAGACTTCATCTCAACTAATGATTTGAAGCAGTGGGCATGCTTGATATCTCAGCCATGGAAGAATCACAATGGCACATATCTATCTTTCCCAGTGACATAGGAAGCAGCAGGTTCACAGCGCAGGCATAAAATGAGATCCTACCTTAAGAATAACCAATACAAAATAAGGCTAGAGGCATGGAGTAAGTGCTAAGTTCCTACCTAGCAAGGGCAAAGCCCCAAGTTTAATCCTCAATATAACCAATTTTTTTAAAAATTACAGGCCAAGTGCCTATAATTCTAGCAACTCAGGTGACTGAGAGTAGGAGGATCGCAGTTTAAGGCTAGCAAGGGTAGAAACACTCATGAACCCTCATTTCAGAAAATAACCAGCAAACAGCACAACTATGTTTATCACAGCATTATTTCCATAGCTAAAATATGGAACCAACACAGATGCCCCTCAGTAGATGAGTGGATCAAGAAAATGTGATGTGTGTGTGTGTGTGTGTGTGTGTGTGTGTGTGTGTGTGTGTGTGTGTACACACACAATGGAATTCTATGTCTCCATCAGAAAGAATGACATTGCCCCCATTTGTTAGGAAATGGAAGACTTGGAAAAAATTTATTAAGTGAGGTAATTCATTAAGTGAGGTAATCCAGGCCCAAAGATACATAGGTCCTATGGTTTCCCTTATTTGCAATAATGTCTAGAACAAGCAGAAAAGGTCAAAAGCTATGTACATATGACCATATAAGAGGATGTTAAGTGAAAGGAACCCCAAGATAGGGACACAGTGGTTTGTCCTTTCTTGCTATTGTTTTTAATATATTTATAATGTACTGTTTTTTGTTCTCCCCCCCCCCCGCCGTTTTCACTGTATTTGATTCCAGTGCCCTGCATTTTGTATATACATTTTTGTAATTTGGGAAGGTAAGGGAAATAAGAAAATGCTTAAATAAGGATACAGGTTGACCCATTGTAACAATGAGATGTAAAATACACTTAACAACTCCGTTGGGGGGAGTAGAGGAAGATGGGGGGTAGCTGAGGGAGGTGGGGAGGGAAGGGACGGCAGGGGATAAACAAAGGAGGAGGTAACAACAATACTGGATAGGAAATGTACTCATTGCCTTTATGTAACTGTAATCCCCCTATACAGTATTTTAATAATAAAATACATATAAAAGTAACCAGAGAGAAAGAGAAAAGGATTGAGCGAGCGAGTGAGAGAGCAAACGAGAGAGAGAGAGAGAGAGAGAGAGAGAGAGAGAGAGAGAGAGAGAGACTGCAAGCTGGAGGCCTGGATGAAGCAAGCAAGTGAGCAAATGCATGGCACTGAATTCAAACCTCAGTACCATCAAAAATAATATTAAGTAAAAGACTGGAAAGAAAATTTACAAAAATGGATCTGCAAAAATAGTCAGGTATCACTAGCTACTCAGGAGGCTAAGATCTCATGATCATTAAAAAAAAAATCTCATGATCATGCATGGTTTAAGGCCAGCCCATGCAAGAAGACCATGAAACTCTGATGCCCAATTAAGTACCAAAGGGGGGAGGGAACCCAGTGGGAAACAGAGATGTGGCTCATATGGTACACCACTGGCCTTGAGCGAAACAGCTCAGGGACAGGTGTGTGTGTGTGTGTGTGTGTGTGTGTGTGTGTGTGTGTGTGTGTGTGTGTGTGTGTGTGTGTGTGTGTGTGTGTGTGTGTTGGGTGGGGAGGTTCTAGCAGCCAAATGGTGTAATTACGTACTGGCTGGGGTGTGTGTGTGTGTGTGTGTGTGTGTGTGTGTGTGTGTGTGTGTGTGTGTGTGTGTGTGTGTGTGTGTGTGTGTGTGTGTGTGTGTGTGTGTGTGTGTGTGTGTGTGTGTGTGTTGGGTGGGGAGGTTCTAGCAGCCAAATGGTGTAATTACGTACTGGCTGGGGTGTTTGTTTGTGTGTGTGTGTGTGTGTGTGTGTGTGTGTGTTGTGTGTGTGTTGTGTGTTGGGTGGAGAGGTTCTAGCAGCCAAATGGTGTAATTAGGTACTGGCTACCAAAACTGAGGCATGCTAATTTGACTCATGAGGGAAATAACAGTAGACATGGATCTAGTATGTGGAGGGAAGAAAGTCTTTGCAGCAGAACACAGAGGACTTGAAGAGCACTGTGTTCATGTCTGCATTCCTCCTGTGAGAACTCGAGTATGTGATGTCCCTTTTGCTGCCTATTTCCATAATGGACTAGTGACTTCTCAAGCACCTCCCTCCCACTTTAACACTCACTCAGCAAAAATCCAGTTTTCCAAGTGCCACACCATGTGCTATGTACTCAAAGAACACAGTGTCAACACATCTCCACCTACTGAGGCCATGATGCACTTCTTAGCCACAGGAACCGCAACAGGCTACATCCTTTCCCCATTGAATTGTACATGCTACAAAGGCTAGATACGCTACCTCCATTCCCCATGCCATTGTGGTTGTTGGAGAAGCAAAAGTCTCATTTAAGTCTTTCTCTTTCTGACTATGACCCAAATATAAGATGCAAAGGTCAGGTATACGCAAAATACATAAGACACACACACAACTGGCTCACACAACTCAAATATCATTAGGGAAAATTAGGGGGTACAGGACATATTTCCAGCTGCCAAGTTCACCTCCAGGTATTTCTTTACACAGTGATGACATTCTTGATGCCATCTCAATATAACAGCTGACTGTGGACAAGAAATAATTAAATGGTTACCTAATCATTGCTGCATGGTTACCGTTTCAATAAGCCTTTGCTTTTGCATTATTGAATCCCTTATCTGTTATCTCTCACCAGAGCCAACAGATTAAAGGCTGAAAAAGTTTAGACCAAAACCTGAGAGATGGTATTACAATATGAACAAACTCTCAAGTTAGGGCCTCCTCAAAGATTACATTCGAAGTCTTAAAGTCCAAAGCTTTCCAATATGTGCTGCTAAACTCAGAACCACAGGACCTTAGAGATAGAAAGTCCTAACAGCCGGGCGCTGGTGGCTCACGCCTGTAATCCTAGCTACTCAGGAGGCTGAGATCTGAGGATCGCGGTTCAAAGCCAGCCCGGTCAGGAGAGACCGTGAGACTCCTATCTCCAATAAACCACCAGAAAACCGGAAGTGGCGCAGTAGCTCAATTGGTAGAGCGCTTGCCTTGAGCTGAAGAGCTGAGGGACAGCGCCCAGGCCCAGAGTTCAAGCCCAACGACCGACAAAAAAAAAAAAAAAAGAAAGTCCTAACAAAGACCTATGTCATTTAAAATAATTATTGTTAGTATAAAGGTGATGTGCAGAGGGGCTATAATTATTTTAGTTGGAAAAAAGAGTACGTTTCTTTTTAGCAATATCACTCCATCTCTCACCTTCTCCCAGTTTTTCCTTCCCTTTCCCATCCAAAACTTGTATAGTTCATTTGCCACATACGGTCTAGTGAATACTACCACTGAGTTTGTTCCCCTGTGTCAAAAATACCTATTTCTTACCTCACCAGAATTACTCCATCATTAACTTCACTTGAGCAGCAGTATTGAGAACTAGTTTGAGACCAGCTGATTCCAGGCTTAGTAGACTTAATTAGTAAAGCCCGCTTTAGCCATGGGAGGGGAGAGATGGATTAATAATATCTGTCTTGACCACAGAAGAGGAAACACCATTCTATTACATTTTCACCTTTCCTCCTTTGGAATTTAAACTAACTTCACAAAGGAGTAATCCAAGCCCAGAGTAGTTAAACCACTTTCCTAAGGTCACTGAGGGAGTTTAGTGCAGGAAAGAAGACCAGAAACCAGGCCTCTCTCCCCAGACTATCATCAGTGGGGCTCCTTGGTAGAAGCAAACGAAGAAAAACAACAACACACAGAGATTTGCTTGGCTAAATCAACAGCCCTTCCCAAGTGACATCAGATTTCACCACACTAAGCAGGCAGGGATTAGCAATCTAAGGCTACCAGCCCCTATGAAGAAAATTACAGAAATCATTCCAGGCTACATTTCCAAGCACTTAACTTTCTGATGGGTGCGATTTTGCTGAGAAGAATGAAAGGAAGTAGGGAGGCAGGGTGAAGAGGAAAGTATTAATTTTTGCATGTGATAAAAATAAAGTTCAGCTCTGATATGAGGAAAACTCCTGATCCTTGAAAATTAAAGTCATTGGTACTCCATTATCCCACCAATTTCCATTCCACTGAAGCTATTATCCAATTAAGTCAGTTCTCACCAGAGATTATGGCTCAGAAGTGGGAAGGGACCACATCAAGTTTCCTAATGTGGGCTTTTAATAACCAGTTCCCACGCCTGAAATATGAAACAGATTCTAGAATTAAACCAAGTGTTAGGCAGATAAGCAGGGGGGATAGTAATGAGAGCAAGCCACAAATTAAAAGAAAGATGGCGTCACGGCTGGCTTTCCTACTTGGTTTGCAGCTTTCTGAGAAGCCAGCTGTCTGACCACATGAATTCAGAAACCCTAGAAGCATTATGTGTCCTTTATTTATTTTTTCAGGTAAGGGGTAGGTTTATTCATTGTTCCGGCTGGCACCAGGCCACGATGGACCTCCACGTGGCTGGGAAAGGCCTGGGAAAGAGAGAGCTGGGAAAGAGAGAAAAGAGCTAGAAAAGAGAGCATCTGGCTAAGGTGGAAAAGAGAGAGCTAGGAAAGAGAAGGGAACTGGGAAGGAGAAGAGAAGGAAAGAGCTGAGAAAGAGCTAGAAAAGAGCAGAGAGAAGCCGGGCGCTGGTGGCTCACGCCTGTAATCCTAGCTACTCAGGAGGCTGAGATCTGAGGATCGCGGTTCAAAGCCAGCCCAGGCAGGAGAGACCGTGAGACTCCTATCTCCAATAAACCACCAGAAAACCGGAAGTGGCGCTGTAGCTCAAGTAGTAGAGTGCTCGCCTTGAGCTGAAGAGCTAAGGAACAACGCCCAGGCCCAGAGTTCAAGCCCCACGACCCACAAAAAAAAAAAAAAAAAAAAGAGCAGAGAGAGGGCATCTGGGCCTGGGGTAGGCCTTATCTAGGGTATGGGTAGAGAAAGGTGTGGCCACAACAAATTCAGATGTGACCATTATGTGTCCTTTATAAATCAGATGTCCTGCCTAGCTCCAGAGTCACACTCAGGATGAACTAGGTGGCAGTTCTGTGACTTACATTCTAGCAAATGACAGCTAAGTGCTCTTTTAATCTTCAGTGGAAGAATCAAAGAGTTAAAGAGGACTGTTCAAATAGTGGGTTCATTGCCCTCAGATAAACTTCTCTCAAATCCACAAGGAACCTAATTTTTTTTGGACAAAAGTCCTGTCAAGACTTCCCTCCAGAGCCTCTGTGGTTACTTCTACGAGGAAGATCAATGAGGAGGTATTGTGGGAAGGTTCTCAACAATTACCAGAGTGACAGACTGAGCTTAGAACCAACTGGTCAACCCTTCATAACAGCGCAGAGTGCTTCAGATAGCAGATTTCCCAGACAGCAGCCTGATGCGCTGCATGCATGCGCAGGGATAGTGTGGAATGAAGACTGGAAGAAAGTCAGCCTCTTCCTTCAAGGCCAACTGCCATTCAAACAAGGAACTAACTGGGAAGGCCAAGCCCAGGGCTCTTCCTCTGCAAAGAGAGTAGAACACAAAAGGGCTGTGTGGAAATTTGGCAGGATCTTCCTGAAAGGCAGCAGCTGAATGCTGAACCTTATAGAACCTAGAAAAGCCTATCATTGCAAAAGAGCTCTTCTGCTGCACCCAGGAAGGAGAAATTTTCTGTAAAGGAAGAACAGCCAGTTGACAACCCTTGAAACACCTATCCCATTCCCCACTTCCTCCTCCTCCTCCTCTTTATGCTATTCCAGAGAAAAAGAAATTAAACAGGCATTAAACCTGCCCCCTGAGCTCTCCACACACACACTGCAGGTGTGTTCCAAGGAACATCCATCCAGCTGTTGCTCTCCTCTCTTTCTGCCCCAAAGGCTGCTTTATTCAATCAATACCTTCTTGTACATGTGAGTACTTTTCTTTGAAAGCTCAGACCAAACTGGCAGTTAACTTTGACCTTCTCTCTACACATCTAAGTCTATAGGAAATGAAAATCAGAACTTCTTTGGCACCTGCCTCAACTGAAATATGACAGCTTTCTTTAGGAAAAGGCAGACTGTCAAGAGCTCTTTTAGACCTGGTCACAGCTATTCCACAGGAGACGTGCACTTGGGCAGGACACACCCCCTTTGCCTGGGGCTTTGCCAATATAGAACCCCTGAACCTAGGGACGCTGTCAGGGACAATACTACAGGAAAAAGCAGTAGCCCTGTGTCCACTCACTGATCACATCACAGAATGCTGGCAACTCAACCAAGAGAAGGAGTTGGTGGATGATAAGCACATACAGCAAGTTAATGACAAAGCCAAACACAGCCCTGGCCTCTTCTCCCTGATACTGGTACAGGATAGGAATTGAAGGAGATTTCAAGAAAGGAAAACATACAAGACACAGAATTTAAGGGGGAAAAGGCTAGGCAGGCTATCAGGGCTTGAACTCAGGGTTTAGGAAAGGACCTTGCTAACTTTCCTTAGTTTCTGAACAGTTAAAATGTACCAGAAAGACCTATTAAAATCCCAATAACGTACATCACTGAAATACAGAAAACAGTCCAAAAATTCATATGGAACACCAAAGACCTAGAATAGCCAAAACAATTCTAGGGGATAAAGACAATATGGGAGGGCTATCCATGCCGAACTTCAAACTCTACTACAGAGCTATAATAACAAAGACAGCATGGTACTGGCACAAAAACAGACCCGAAGACCAATGCAACAGAATAGAAGATCCAGAAATAAATCCACAGGCCTACAGCCAGCTGATATTCGACAAAGGAGCCAAAGACATACAATGGAAGAAACACAGCCTCTTCAACCGCTGGTGCTGGGAAAACTGGGCAGCCACATGCAGAAAACTAAAAGTGGACCCCAGCCTATCACCATGCACCAACATCAACTCAAAATGGATTAAAGACCTTAACATTAAACCTGAATCTCTGAAACTACTGCAGGACAGAGTAGGAGAGACACTTGAACTAATAGGCACAGGAAGGAACTTCCTGAACAGAGTCCCAGGGTCACAACAAATTGGAGAGAGACTCGACAAATGGGACTACCTTAAAATAAAAAGCTTCTGCACAGATAAAGCTATCGCAACCAAGCTAGAAAGACAACCAACTAATTGGGAAAAAATATTTACCAGCAATATATCAGACAAGGGGTTAACATCCTGTATATACAGGGAACTCAAGAAACTAATCCCTCCCAAACCCAACAAACCAATTACTAAATGGGCAAGGGAACTAAAGAGGGACTTCTCAAATGAAGAAATAAAAATGGCAAAGAAACACATGAGGAAATGTTCATCATCCCTGGTGGTGAAGGAAATGCAAATAAAGACAACCCTGAGATACCACCTTACCCCAGTCAGAATGTCCCACATCCACAAATCAGCCAACGACAAATGCTGGAGGGGATGTGGAGAACAAGGAACGCTATTACACTGCTGGTGGGAATGTACACTCATACAACCACTTTGGAAAGCAGTCTGGAGGGTCCTTAGAAAGCTAAAGATTGACCTCCCTTACGACCCAGTCATACCACTTCTAGGCATCTACCCTGAACAACAGGAACCAATATACAAGGACACGTGCACCTCCATGTTTATTGCAGCACTGTTCGCAATAGCTAGGATATGGAAACAACCTAGATGCCCCACCACAGATGAATGGATCCAAAAATTGTGGTATCTATACACAATGGAATATTATGCAGCCATTAGAAATGACAAAATAATGGCATTTGCAGGGAAATGGATGGAGCTAGAAGGAATCATGTTGAGCGAGGTAAGCCAAGAACGAAGAGACAAACAGTACATGGTCTCCCTGATAAGTGGATGATAAATCCAAAATGTTAGGTGATATGACAAAACTAACAGGACTTAAGAAACAAAGAACTCCCACTCATATGGTTGAACCACTACCAAATATCCCCATGCTGCTGATCACATATATGGTATATAACATGTGAGCACCGTTATATATTATAGACTGTGATAGACAATTTGCTCCAGGAAAGTTAGAATGAACTTGTGACTTTAAATGAGCATCATTATTCCACAATATGGTGAATTTCCGGAAATTAAGTAATCACTTAATCACAATCAAAAAAAAAAAAAAAAAGAACCTTGGGGAAGGGAGGGAGGGAGGGGATGGTAGGGGGAAAACAATGGAGGGGGTAACAATGTTCAAGAGGAAGTGTACTCATTACCTCACTCATGTAACTGTAACCCTCTGTATAGTATCTTTACAATAAAAAAATTAAAAAAAAATGTACCAGAAAGATCAAGCCAACTCCTCTTGGATGGTTTGCAACAATTAACTAGGATAATTGCTAAGCTCCAATTGATCCGCCCTGTGGCAAAGAACTGTCTGAGCTCAAGCTACCAGAATGGCCAGGCAATTGCCTGACACTGAGGAGAAAGGAAAACCCATCAACCTCAAAAAGTCAGCCTCTTCCCTTGAGGGCAGCCAACAGTCAATTCTGACCCTGATATGAACATTTTCCACTTCCCATGGGACCACAAAAATCCCCTAAGCAAATCTGAAATGTCCCAATATACAAAGCAATTCAAGCATGCATAGATTTGCCAGGAGGTGAGAAAGGTAGAGTGATGTGATTGTGCAGGAAAATGTAAATCCAAGCCAGGAGCTGGTAACTCACACCTGTAATTCTAGCTACTCAGGAAGCTGAGATCTAAGAATTCTAGTTCTAAGCCAGCCCACCCAAGAAAGTCTGTAGGACTCTTATCTTTAATGAACCACCAAAAAGCCAGAAGTGGAGCTGTGGATTAGGTGGTAGAATACCAGCCATGAGTGAAAAACAACTAAAGGACAACACCCAGGGCCTGAGTTCAAGAGCCACGATCTGAACATGCACACACATGTACATGAAGAAAAATCATCATTTATTCCATATGCAGGTACACATACATGAGACATGAGTGAGTTTCAAAGAGGCAAAAACAATTATTATCACAGTTTGGGCTGCAAGAAATAGCACGTCCTATCAGAAAGAAGTAGAGAAGGAATGTATGTGGCATTCTGCCCTCAGTGGACAGCAATCTGGAAATTTTTGGGGATCCCTCTACCTGGACACCTCTATACTCCTAGAGGATCAAAGGTGGCAAGTTCCTCAAGAACCAGAAATTGACCTTTCACCCCATCCAAGGAACCAGAAGCTCCAAGAGGATCTTTGCACTCACTCCCCAAGGAATTCACAGGATCTGAGACAGAAATAGGACAGGTAAAGAATAGGGAAAAGGGGCAGGGAGTTCCAGGGGTCCCTGTGCAAATGGCAAAACATGAAAGGGACTGACCTGAGTAAAAACAGCAGGATCAGCAGGTGGGGGTGAGGGAGGGGAGCAGAAGTGATGGGGGAACCGGTCCTACAGAAAGAATCACACCCTGGGGATACAGGCTTGTGCAAACAGGGTACTACCCAGAAAGAGAACAAGGTCAGAGGACAGGAGAGGGCAATGGAAAGGCAAGCAAACTGTAAAGTATGGAAAATAGAAATAAGAGTTTCATAATGGGCACTAAGGGCCCTGGGTTCTAATTCTGACTCTGCTTATTGGACAAATCCCTGTCCTTGGAGCCTCAATTTACCCCATCTGGGTGGGGGAGGAATGGAAAAAAGTGCAGAGTCTTCAGGGGCTGCCTCTGAGGACACCGACAGGAGGAGGAGGAGAGAGAAGGAGCCAAAGGTTTGAAGTGAAACCAGATCGCCCCACCTAGCCCCACCATACCCAAGGCACTCACCTGTCCCACCATGGAGACCATGCTGCTCCCGACCTCCCTCCCGGGCATGCCTTTTGGCTGCCGCACGTGGTACAAAGCCAACAGCCCCATGTTCGGCAGGAAGACCAGGGCCACCAGTACCAGAGTCACCGCCTGCAGAAGCCGCTTCTCTCTCCTTATGCCTCATCGGGACAGTCAGCTGCGCCCTACCGGTTCCACCCACTCCAGGCTCCGCGCCCGTCCACGTGAACGCCTGGCGGCTTCGGCAGCAGCTCTGCAAGCACAAGCGGCTGCAGCACTGGCCCTGACATTCGCCAACCAGGGAACCGGATGCTACCACTAAGTCACCGCCATGGGGGGGGGGGGTCTTCTCCGCCAACACCGATGTCGGGCACCGTGGAGCAGCCAGGCCTGCAACAGCCTCTTACAGACTTTCTAGCAAACACCTGTAGACGTCGATCTCCATCTTCTCGTGAAGGGTTTCAGTCTACCCGGGGTGACCCTGACATCCGATGTTAGGGCTCCCCCCTCCTGAGTCGCAATGGTGCAGCCCGCTCCGCCCCGGCTCCCCTACCTGGAGAAGCAGTAAGAAAGTGCCAGAGTTGGGTTGTTGGGCTCTGACTGGTGCACACTGAGTGGTGGTGCACCGGGTGCATTTTGTGCGGTTCCTGTGCACCCCAGGATCTGATCCTGGCCTCAAGTCTGCTGGGCAAGTTTCGGTCCAGGGATTTGAGCTCCTCCTGCTTTGCTTCTATTGCTGGAGCCCTGCCGATGCACAGCAGGGGTTTGGGGCTCTCCACTTGCCTTGGCCCAGGCCTGAAAACACCAAGACCTGCTTTGACCCTGGGATCTTAGTGTCCTCAGCCATGGAATGTGGTCCACACTGTGATCTGTGTGCACTGTTCCACGAACTCTGGGTTTCTTCCTATCAAAGACCCCAGATGTTGGGTGAGTGTACACTTATGTTTAGAACTGAGTTCAGTCAGTGCCCTCTGCCCTGTGACACCTGCCTGCTCTCCCTACCAAAGTGGTGGGGAGGTGACCCGAACCTGTACTTCGGCCCCTTCCACATGCAGGTCCAGTACCACGCATCCTCTGGACACTCAGCCCGTGCATGGAGCCCTTCTCCAAACTTTCGGTTCAGGGTTTGTCTCCATTCAGCCCTATTTGGCAAAGCATCAGCTGGCACTCATATGCCAGACCCTGTACCAGGCTCCAGGAGGACGTGCAGGAACCCCAAGCCCTGGGAGTTAAAATGACTGGGCTGAAATACTAAACAAACATGCAGTCACCCAAGACTGCTAATGGGTGCATCACGATGCTGAGGGATCTGAAGAAAGACTTCCTGGACCACAGAGAATCTGGACTCCTTGCTCCAGTGCTAATCCCTTAACTGCTTCTTCCCTGATACCCTATTCTCTGCCACACTCCACACATGCCCTCTTGATGTTCTGCTTTTCCAGCTCGGCCACTGACCCTAGTGACTTACCACCCCCAGCTCTAGACCAGTCTGTCAGCTTTGTCTGCCCAGGCTGACTTTGAACAGGGATCTTCAGATCTCAGCCTCCTGAGTAGCTAGAATTACACTCAGAAGCCATCAAGCATCCAGGTTCACCCAAAGGTTTAGAAAGAGGAAGAACTTTCTAGAGAAGAGAAGAGCAAATTTGCAAAAGCTACTCAGGAGGCTGAGATCTGAACATCCCTGTTCAGAGTCAGCCTGGGCAGACAAAGCTGACAGACTCCTATCTGCAATCAACTAGCAAAAAAGCTCCAAGTGAAGGTTTAGCCCAAGTGGTAGAGCATCTGCCTGGGGAAAAAGCCAAGCAAGGGCATAAGACCCTAAGTTCAAGCCCCAGCACTAGCACAAGTGTGCACACATGCACACTCACACACACACACATGTACAACTAAACCTTTGTTTAGTTGTACTCAGGGAGTAGATCAGTGGTTCTGCCTCAGCAAGCTTTACCCCAGCCGGTTGATCTAAATAAAATATGAACTACTTTCCTCTCCAGTTACTTGATTTTTCCTCAGAGGAGCTCTCAGTTTGAGCCTCCTTTACAGTGTGTGAACTACAAGCTCACACTCTATTCTATTACACCCTTATCTCTAGCAGCCCCTGCTTCCTTTTATTGAAAATCAGAAACCTGGCTCTGCTTCTGGGCACAGGAGTTTGCAAAAGGGTCCTCCCTCTTCCCTGGGCCAAGCAGCCCAAGTAGAGCTGAGACCTGAGGATTTTAGCTCATACACTCCTCAACCATGGGAAGGTAAACGGAGGACCTTCCTAGGAAAGGCACATTTTAACTACTACATTCAGTAATTACTGCTTGAGCAAAGTATAGCAATGAAGGTCATAACAAGAAGGAAACAATTTGGAGTCTCCTCTTCCGCTCTCCTCCTCTAGCTCCCTAGAGGACTCCAAAGGAAATTGGATTTGAGGTGTTTTGTCTTATTTTATTTATTTATTTTATTTTCCCTCAGTCACTTGATCAAAGCTGCACACACCAGCCCAGTCTTCCCACCATAGAGACTTTGCTCTAAGAATCCAGCTTTAATCTTGGACCTCTTTCATCACTTTTACAATATAGGTTGCACCAGCAGAGGGAGGGCCTTCTGGGCCTTCATCTTCCTCCCAGTGACAAGACTACTCCCAGGGGGGAAAAACCAGAGGTAACCACTGACTGAAACTGAACCAGAACTGGTACTTTCAGGACTGAGCTCTCCTATTGGGACTGTCGTGGGCATTAAATGAGATAATATATAATAAAGTGTTATCTAGCCCTGATGGCTGTTAGCTACTCAGGAAGCTGAAGTGTGAGGACTGGGGCTTGAACTCAGTGCTTTGGGCCCTGTCCTTGAGCTCAAGGCTAGTGCTACACCTTTAGCCACAACATCACTTCCAGCTTTTTCTTGAGAGTTTATTGGAGATAAGAGTCTCATGGACTTTCATGCCCAGGCTGGCTTTGAACCTTGATCCTCAGATCTCAGCCTCCTGAGTAGCTAGAATTATAGGCATGAACCACCAGGGTTTGGCTGCCCCCCAAGTTTCTGATGTCACCTCCCCTCATTCTCTTTCTCACTCAGAACCAGCCACACACCTCTTCTTCCTGGTCCTGAGTTCATTGCAGCCCAGAAACTTTCACCTTAGCTATTGCCTCTGACTGGTGTTTTTTTTTTTTTTCCATACTGCCCCCAAGGCTGGCTCCCTCTCATCCTACAGGTCTTGGCTTCAATGCCACCTCTTCACAGAGACCCTGTGTGTGTGTGTGTGTGTGTGTGTGTGTGTGTGTGTGTGTGTGTGTGTGTGTGTGTGTGTGTGTGTGTGTGTGTGTGTGTGTGTGTGTGTGTGTGTGTTCTGGGATTTGAACTCAGGACCTGGGCACTGTTGCTTAGCTTTTTTCCCCCTCAAGGCTGGCATTCTACCACTTGAGCCACAGCTGACACTTATAACTTATTGCTAGGTAATTTGAGATAAGAAGTTCACAGACGTTGGGGCTGGGAAGGTGGCTCAGTGGTAGAGTGCTTGCCTTGCACGCATGAGGCCCTGGGTTCGATTCCTCAGCACCACATAAGCAGAAAAAGCTGGAAGTGGTGCTGTGGCTCAAGTGGTAGAGCACTAGCCTTGAGCTGAAGAGCTGAGGGACAGTGCCCAGGCCCAGAGTTCAGGCACCATGACTGGCAAAAAAAAAAAAAAAAAGAATTTCACAGACGTTTTTGTCTAGGCTGACTTCGAATCATGATCCTCAGATCTCAGCCTCCTGAATAGTTATATTTGGAGGCGTGAACCACCAGTGCTGGATTCACAAGGACTCTTTTAAGCACCCTGACCTGCACTTTTTATCTTACTATGGTTGCTTCATATATTTGTGCATTTACTTGATTGTCATTGGGCTTTCCAAAACAGATGATTGGTTTTTGCCGTGGGTGGGTGCCTTGTCTGCTCCTAGCCTACACTGTGGACTGTTCACACCTGACATATACCTGATAAATGGTGAATCTCTCTCTCCTCCCACTGTCTCCTTGTTACCCCATTTTTAATTATTTTTTGTTTGGTTCTGGGACTTGGACTCAGGGTCTGGGTGCTGTCCTGTCCCTGAGTTTTTTGCTCAAAACTGTCACTCTATCACTTGAGCCACAGCTACACTTTGAGCTACCTATTGTTGGTGGCTCACACCTGTAATCCTAGTTACTTAGGAGGCTAAGATCTAAGGAACTCAGTTCAAAGTCAGCCAGAGCAGAAAAGTCTGTGAGACTCTTATCTCCAGTTTATCACAGAAAAAAAACTGGAAGTGGTGCTGTAGCTCAAGTGGTAGAGTGCTATCCTGGAGCAAAAGGAACTTAGGGACAGCACCCAGGCTCAGAGTTCAAAACTGGCAAAAATAAAAAAAAATAATAAAAAATAAATCTGGCTTCTAATAGTGGTCCTCAGATCTCAGTCTCCTTAGTAGCTAGGATTACAGGCATGAGCCACCAGGGTCCAGGTCCCTTTTTATTTATTTATTTTAACAAACTGCTTACACATGGACTGTGTTTCCAGTTTTCCATCTTGTTATTAGTAACTGGAAATGTCACCCAGAGGAGAAGTAACAGGTGCAGGTCTTCAACCTTCCTGGTGAGGATACAAAACCTTTCCTACTATCTGTCCTTACCTTGGAATTTTTAGGGATCTTCAATGCTAATGCCATTCATCATGGGACCTCAAGCTAATGAGGCTAAAGCCTTGAGCCAAGGGTTGTGAAAGAAGAATGGATCCACCAGGCTAGAGGCACTTGTATATGGGTCAAAATGATTGATTGATTGATTGTGTTTATGTGTGTGCTGGTACTAGGGCTTGCTCTCTTGCTTAGTTTTCTGCTCAACCACTTAGCCACACCTTCATTTCTGGCTTTTCATTGTAGTTGTTATTTAACTGGTTAATTGAAGATAAGGTTTTTTGCCCAGACTGACTTTGAACCACAATCCTCAGATCTCAGCCTCCTGAGTCGCTTTGATGACAGGCATGAGTCACCAGTGCATGGCTTGTTTTTAATATTGTTTAACGAACTGCTTATTCACAGACTGTGTCTCCAGTTTCCCACCTAATCATCAGAAATCTTTAGCCCCCATTTCCTTATCTACTAAATCAGGAAGAGTGTAATGGTGTGATTTCCAGGCTGGAAACTGAGAGATCTGCTTAGCCAAAAGCAAGCCTGAAAAAAATGTGTGTCTCTGGATCTCCAGTGAGTCCTTCTCCTCTCTTGGGGCTCACCAAGCTCAACTAACACATTCCTGGAGAATCCTGATCTCCTTGGACAAAAGAAAATAATCTCCCCTCCCACACTTCTTATGTTGTGTGTGTGTGTGTGTGTGTATGTGCATATGTGCATGCATGCACTTACAGCTAGCTCTTTATTACTTGAGCCACAGCTCCATTTCTGGTGAGTGTGTGTGTGTGTGTGTGTGTGTGTGTGTGTGTGTGTGTGCATGCACGCACTTACAGCTAGCTCTCTATTACTTGAGCCACAGCTCCATTTCTGGTGTGTGTTTGTGAGTGTGTGTATGTATGCTTATTTGGAGATAAGAGTGTCTTGGACTTTCTTGTCTAGGCCAGGTTCAAACCAAGATCCACCAACCAGAGGCTCCTGAGTAGTTAGGATTACAGGCATGAGCCACCACACCCTGCTGTGTGTACTTTTAACTTTGGCTTCCTTACTCAAGGACACACCATTAATGGTTGCTGTTAAACACTTGACATTGGGCTTTCCCATTGAGCTGTAAGCCTCAAGAGGAGGACCATGTGCACATTTTGCTATTTCTTGTTTGGTTTTAGTAGCCTTTATTTTTTAGAGCAATTTTAAGTTCCCAACCAAATGGAGCAGAAGGTACTTAGATGTTTTGTATTCCTTTACACCTCCTCCCACACACACTCATGAAAGCATGCATACTAATATTGATGAAAGTCACTTCCTGCCTTTTCTGTGATCAATTGAAGAGACTCACTGACTTTTCTGCTCTGGAAGGCTTTGAACCCTGATCCTCTGATCTCGGCCTCCTGAGTAGCTAAGATTACAGGCTTGAGTCACTAACAGTGGGTGTCTGTGAGATTCTTATCTTACTACATTATTAACTACACTACTTAACAAGTTATTATCCAGAGCTTATAGTGAACATTCGGGTTCACACTTAGTGTTGTGCATTCATTGGCTCTGGACAATTGTGTAATGACATGTTCACCATTGCAGAATTGTATAGAGTTTCACTGCCCTAAAAGAAAAATTCTTTACAGACAGGTGGTGGTGGCTCTCGCTTATAATTCCCAGTGGGAGTGGCTTACACACCTGTAATCCCAGCTACTAGTCCAAAGCCAGCCCAGTCAGAAAAGTTTGTAAGACAGGTATCTCCAATTAACCACCAAAAAACCAGAATGAGCTCTGAGTTCAAGCCCCATGATCAACAACAACAAAAAATCCTTTCTATTCTCCCCTCTTTATTCCTCTTCCTCTTTCCCCAACCCTACTTGTGGCAAGCACTGATCTTTTTATGGGGTATATAACTTTTGTGCTGGCTATATAATTTTCCTTTTATAGCACGTCATATAATTGGTAACCTTTTAAGAATTAGTATCATTTATTTACAAATTGCATTTAGGGTTCTGCTTTGGGGTGTGTGTGTGTGTGTGTGTGTGTGTGTGTGTGTGTGTGTGTGTGTGTGTGTGTGTGTGTGTGTGTGTGTGTGTGTGTGTGTGTGTGTGTGTGTACAGGTGTGCGCGTGCATGTCCACCAGTCCTGGAGCTTGAACTGGGGTGTGTGTGTGTGTGTGTGTGTGTGTGTGTGTGTGTGTGTGTGTGTGTGTGTGTGTGTGTGTGTGTGTGTGTGTGTGTGTGTGTGTGTGTGTGTGTGTGTGTGTGTGTGTGTGTGTATACAGGTGTGCGCGTGCATGTCCACCAGTCCTGGAGCTTGAACTCAGGTTCAAGCTCAGGTCTTTGAGGTTTTTTGTTCAAGGCTATCACTCTATTATACCACTTGAGCCACAGCTCCATTTCTGGTGTTTTTGGTGGTTAATTGGTTATAAGCATCTCCCATACTTCCTGTTTAGGCTGGCCTCAAACCATGATCCTTAGATCTCAGCCTTTTGAGTAGCTAGTTACAGGCATGAGCTGCCAGGTCCCAGCTCTTTCAAGTCTTCTTTTTTTTTTTTTTTTTTGGCCAGTCCTGGGGCTTAAAATTGGGGCCTGGGCTGTCCCTGAGCCTCTCTGTGCTCAAGGCTAGTGCTCTACCACTTGAGCTATATAACACCACTTCTGGCCTTTTCTATATGTATGGTACTGAGGAATTGAACCCAGGGCTTCATGCACACCAGGCAGGCACTCTACCACTGAGCCACATTCGTAGCCCTCTTTCAAATCCTTTTATTTAAACTTCTGGGGCACAGTCTTGCAAAGCAGGATGGGAGTAAAAGGGTCAGACAGAGAACACCACTCTAGAGTCTGTATTTAGTGGAATTTTAGCTCCTACTTTGAATAAAAATAAGAGACTTTCAGGGTATGTATTTGAAATGACCATTAGTTAGGGAATTGCCTCTCTGTGTCCTGGAGTCTACTTTGTCATTTCCAAAATACAATGCCAATTAAATCAACCAAACCTGCCAACTGTAAAGGGAAATTATTCAATCAAGACACTGCAAGAGGGGCTGGGAAGGTGGCTCATAGTAGAGTGCTTGCCTTGCATTTATGAGGCTCTGGGTTCGATTCCTCAATACGACATAAGCAGAAAAAGCTGGAAGTGGCACTACTCAAGTGGTAGAGCACTAGCCTTGAGCTGAAGAACTGAGGGACAGTGCCCAGGCTCAGAGTTCAGGCCCCATGAATGACCAAGAAAAAAAGATACTGTAAGATGCCTCAAGGAGGCTAGTCTCTGAAAAAGCAAACGGAGAAGGCTACAAATCTCAAATAAATAGACTGTGTCATTTGGTAGTACATTATTGAGAGCCCTGCAGGGAGTCTCTCTGCATGATAAGCTTGACTATCTCGCTGGAACATCTCTCGAGGCTATTTACAGAATCTGGTCTTTGCATCCTGCCCCAAACAAAGACCAGGTAGCTGCTATTGACCACCTTTTCACACTGCCCTAAGCAAGCATCCTGCAGCTGCTACGCCCAATGAAAAAGCTTCCTTATTCTAAGCATATAAATACCCCAGTGTGAAAAATAAAATTTGGCAGCTTGATCAGAATCCTTGTCTTGCTGTCCTTCTTCGTGTCTCTTGTCCCTTCATTCCTTCTCGCTTAGGTTCACCAACCTCGTTGAAGTCCTGCGGGTCGGGACAGTACATCAGCCAGTAGAGTCAGCTGCAGACATTAGATACATAAAGAGAACCAGCCTCTTGGCCCTATCACAGAATTGTCAGAACTTAGAAAACAGAGTGTTGCCTGTTAAATTACTTTTCATTTCCGTATGAGGAAGAACAAAGTACAAATTAAATTTAGATGTGGAGTGCCAGTCAAAAGGATCTTCCTAGCAATCTGAATTTCTTTAAGGGTGTCTCCCTTCTGTGGGCACCCCTATAAATGAGGGAGTTGGATACTATGCAGGACCCAGTCCTGCATGTTAGAATCTGCTAAGGACTTTAAAAACCCTGGAGGGGCTGGGAAGGTGGCTCAGTGGTGTGAGTGCTTGCCTTGCATGCATGAGGCCCTGGGTTCAATTCCTCAGCACCACATAAGCAGAAAAAGCTAGAAGTGGTGCTATGGCTCAAGTGGTAGAGCGCTAGCCTTGAGCTGAAGAGCTGAGGGACAGTGTCCAGGCCCAGAGTTCAGGCACCATGACTGGCAAAAAAAAAAAAAAAGAAATGTACTTAAAAAACCCTGGATATAGGACTGGGAACCACCTTAGAGTGCTTGCCTAGCATGAATGAAGTCCTGGGTTTGATTCCTTAGTATTATGTAAATAAAGCCAAAAGTGGCACTGTGGTTAAAGTGGTAGAGCACTAGCCTTGAGCAAAAAGAAGCTTGACAGTGCCCAGTCCCTGAGTTCAAGCCCCAGGACTGGCAAAAAAAAAGAGCCAAAAACCCTGGGGCACTGGTGGCTTAACTCATACCTGTAATCCTAGCTACTCAGGGGACAGGGAACTGAGGATGGTGTATCAAAGCTCGGCAGAACAGGGAAATCTCTGAGACTCTTATGTTCACTTAACCAGCGAATAACCAGAAGTGGAGGTGTGGCTCAGATGAGAGAGTGCTAGCCTTGAGCACAAAAGCTAAGGGACAGTGCCTAAGCCCTGAGTTCAAGCCCTAGTACCAGCACACACAAATAAAAACAAATCCTAGTTGTTCACCCTCTATCCCAGGCCAATAAATCAGTAAGGCTGGAACTTGACCCAGCCATAGCCTAGTGATTTCTCTTGATGGTCATTTTGAGAGGTCACTGTCCCACCAATTGTTTTCGGAGCTTTAAAACACCACTAGGCCTTTTCATTTAAGCAGTAGGTCAGCTGACATTCCACTAGATGGCACCTTCCAGCAAACTTCTGTGGGACCAGAGAGATCTTGCTCTGGCTCTAATGTCAAAGGATATACAGAAAGCAGGGCATGGTGGTCTTTGCTGGCAATAAGGGGTCTGCCATGGATGAAAAGATTGAATTTGTTGGATAGCAACTGGCTGGTGAGTGTAGGAGCCACAGAAAGATAAGACTGGTCCTTGTTAGGAAACAGGCCAGGAAAGGAGACAGCTCCAATCTAATCAGAACTGACTCCACCCTGTCCTGCTGGCTTAGACAATCAGAACACTCTATTCTCTGGCTACAGGGGTCAGTCCAGAGGGGAGCATCTGGACTCCAGAAGGCAAATGTGAAACAAGAGGTGCAATTCTGCAGGTGTTATGTAGACTAAGTCAAGGAAATAGTAGCCTCTCCATTCAGATGAGACAGTATTGGATGTAAGTCTCCATGTGAGGCTTATCCAGGACATCTTGCTTAGGCTCAGCCAGACCATACAGAATACCTCCCTGAGCTTCTTTGTTTTGTTTTCCTGTTGGGCTCAGGGGGAGGAGGTAGGGGACCTGTCAAGGCCAAGGTTTCCTGTGGTACTCAGGAGCCCCTTGGGAACTAAGACTATTGCAGAAAGCATGATTGAATGGTGTGTGCAGGGAAAGCCTGATGCCAGCAGAAAGCTGCTGGTTTGTTTGTTTGCCCTGTTGTGTTTACACAGGATTCTGATAGATAACAGGACATCAGGAAGTTCATGACATTACCCTAGTGATCAGTGTGAAGACCTATTCTTCTTTTTTTTGATATGGGGCTTGAACTCAGGGCCTGGGTGCTGTTCCTGAGCCCCTTTGTGCTCAAGGCTGGTGCTTACCACTTGAGCCCCAGCACTACTTATGGTTTTTGAGTGGCTAATTGGAGAGAAGAGTCTTACTGGGACTTTTTCCCGGGCTTGCTTTGAACCATGATCCTCAGATCTCAGCCTCCTGAGTAGCTAGGATTACAGGCATGAGCCACTTACACCTGGCTGAAGACCTGTCCCTGAGTATCCTTAATCCATACTGCTTCCTGATATCCTGTTACTTACCTCTTGAATCTGACCTTTGATCATAAACTGAGACCACTCCAAGCTAACACATCCTCTCTGACCCATTAAAAGCAGAGGACAGAAGCTCAAGTGTTCTATCCCAGATTCCCCTCATCTCTCTCTTGACAAATGCATGCACAGAAGTCTTTTCTACTGTCACTGGACAGAATGGGCTCAGAGCCACAGTAAAGTGATGTTCTGTTGGTGGTGGTTTGTTTTTCTCCAGATCTCTATCTAGCATTGTGCCACAGGTTGGCTGTGTCCACAAGCAATGCCCCAGTTCCTCTCACACAACCTTCTTGAAACTACCTTGTCTCTGGGTTTCCATCACTGCCCTTCCCAGCACCTGACAGTTCTAGGGCTGAGCAGCCCATACTGTTTCTAGCCTAATGTGACTACATTATCCCTTGCGATCACCCCTACCTTATCTTATTGTTCTACACAATTCTCAAACTTTCCAGAGTAAGAATACCAAGCCCCTAATTTTTTCTGAGAAAAAGTCAGAGGAAAATGGAGCTGAGAAGTAACACAGTTCAACCCCTGACATCATCTGTGTCTTTACTCCAACTGACCTCCCACACAAAAGTTACCTAAGAATGCTGATTTTTTATTGCCTACTAAATGGGAATTTATAATTCCCCTTTAGGCCTGCTCTAGGAGACATATTTCAGATGTCTGCAGAAAGAACTCCTGATTGGCACCCTGTTCTAAAATGGCTAAATTTTCTGCTTTGTGGGCTGGCCTCCACCTCCTCTATGGGCTAGATGTTGACCTAGGATCTGCCTGGCTGGCATCAGAAGGTAGAGGATTAGCTAAGCCATTTAGACTTTCTCACACTCTGAGATCAAGGAACATACAGGAAAGAAGGAAGCAATTACAGATATAACCTCACTAATTCCCACCAAATCCTAGGTAGGTTCTATTCTCATTTCCATTTTTCAGATGAGAGAACTTAACCAGCCATCCCCTTTCACACTTATTTACTCATCTATTCAACACATATTTAATAACTTACCAGGCCTGGCATTGGTGCTCATGCCTGTAATCCTAAACTATTTGGGAGGCTGAGATCTTAGGATTGAGGTTCAAAGCCAGCCTGGGCATAATAGTCCATTAAACTCAAGTGCTAGAGAGACAGTCTTGAGCAGAAAAAGCCAAGTGAAAGAAATAAGGCCCTAGCACAAAACAAAGAAGGTTCTTTTCCCACAAACCAATCTATCACACACCAGGCTCTTTAGCAGGTGCTAGGATTCAATGATGGACAGGCAAATGGGTCCCAGTCTCACATAAATCATTCCATGTATAACAACTGTGTTAGGTACCAGCAAGGGAAAAGGTCATTATGGCTGTTACGAGCAGATCTAGTATTAGAACTAATTCTTGCTGGAATCTAAGTTCAATATTCAGGAAAAGTTCCACTATGCTAACTCACCTGGGCTGTTCACCAAGAGAGACACTGGTTTAGCCAATGAACCTCTTGTCCCTAGTTACTGAATATTCTTTCTCTCACTTTCTCTTCTTTTTCCTACCCCCTCAGCAAAAGGCAGACAGTGCAGTATGCTTTGTACATGCATTCTGGCATCAGCTTCAAGTTTGCATAGCAATTTTCAGTGCATTGGGCTACACCTTGCTTTTCTTATATAAACGATCCTGGAGATCACACCATATACATACAGATTTTCCTATTCTTTTCTTCCAACTGTGAAATATTCCATGATGTGAGTGAATTTCAGATAATGGATAGGTTATTTGGAATCATTATTAATTAATTAAAATTATGCCAGAATCAGTAGCTTTGTTTACATTCTGTTCTATAACATGGAAGTAAATCTTTTTCATCTTTTTGACTGTGCTGGTCTTGAGGCTTGAACTGAGGGCCATGAGCTTTTATGCTCATGGTTAACAATCTACCACTTGCACCAAACCTCCACTTTCAGGGTTGTTTTTTTTTTTTTTTTTTTTTTTTTTTTTTTTTTTTTTTTTGTCGGTCGTGGGGCTTGAACTCTGGGCCTGGGCGCTGTCCCTCAGCTCTTCAGCTCAAGGCGAGCGCTCTACCACTTGAGCTACAGCACCACTTCCCAGGGTTTTTTTTTTTTTTTAGTTAATTGGAAATAAGAGTTTCATAGGCTTTCCTACACTAAGCTGGCTTCCAACTACAATCCTCACATCTCAGCCTCCTGAGTAGCTAGGATTTCAGGCATGAGCCATTTTAAAACATGTATTTAATATAAAGATTTACACTTCCTAACCCAACACCAATGGTTCATATCTATATTCATAGCATCTCAGGAGCTTGAGACCTGGAGGGTTGGTGTTCAAATCCAGCTCAGGCAGATAAGTCCACAAGACACCCATCTCCAATTAGAGGCAAAAGTGCTGGACTAGAGACAAGACTCAAGTGACAGAGTACCAGCCATCAGCATGTGAGCTAAGCAAGAACAAGAAGCCCTAAGTTTATAACCTCCATCATCTACAAGGTTTTTTTTTTTGCCCGTCTTGGGCCTTGAACTTAGGACCTGGGTACTGTCCCTGAGCCTCTTTATGCTCAAGGCTGATGCTCTACTACTTGAGCTACATCATGACTTATGGCTTTTTGTGAGAAGTTTATTAGAGATAAGAGTTTTAAAGACTGAGCTAGCTTTGAGTTTTTATTTTCAGATTCTCAGCTTCCTGAGTAGCTAGGATTACAGGTGTGAGCCACCAGTGCCCAGTAATACTTCTAACTTCTCTTAAAATGTCTAAGAGCTCCTGGATGCCAGTGGTTCACACTGTAATCCTAGCTACTCAGGAGGCTGAGATATGAGGACAAAGGTTTGAAGCCAGCCAGAGCAAGACAGTCTATGGGACTCTTATCTCTAGTTAACCACAAAAAAAGCCAGCAGTAAATCTGTGGTTCAAGTCCCTGAGAAAAAAGCTCAGGGACAGAGTCCAGTACTTGATTTCAAGCCTGAGGACCAGCACATAAATATGCAAGATCTGGGCAATACTAGGCACACTGTCCTTCAAGGTAATTACAAGTTGAGGCAGGGGTTATCAGACACTTGACTTTAGAAGTTTAAGCTGGTGAAATTTCATTATGAATATATGAAGGCTTCATAAATTTACAGATGCTGAGGGAAGACTGGAACCCAGTCTCCCAGACTCTGAGTCCACAGACCCTCGTAGCCTCAAGTAGAAAAGGAGGAGAGAGCAAGAGGTGACAAGTTCTAAATATTCTCAGGTTGGGGAAGGACAGGGGTTATTTGAAAGTTGGCTCTGTGCACAAACAGCCAGTTCCAGACTCTGACCACACCACCAATTTATGCTGAAGGAAGGGGCTAGACACTGCAGTCCAACAGATTTGATAGCATCCCAGTTCTGTTCCTGTGTGACCACCGCCTTGTCTCATCACCTCTCTGAGTCTCCTGTCTGGTCTACAGAGCAGGGATGAATGAAAACATTAAGGAAAAATGGAGCAATGCTTAATTCTGTTTTCTCCACCCCTCCCTGCCCTCCATCTCATCCACCAAGCCACATATTTTGAGATTTGTTGTGCTCAGACATCATTGAGCATGCTGACTTGTGGTGGCTTCCCAGAATTTGCATGCAAGCCCACATCATGCTCCATGCTCATCTTCACAGTACAGGCCCATCACTGGCCTGAGTGGGAAAATGGCAGACCTCTGTTCCCTGCAGTGGTCACAAACCTCTCCTGTCTTCAGAGCCCTAGCACCTGATGGCTCTGCCTCTCCATGATGGATCCCACAGTGGACATGGAGACCACAGGGACCTACCACCACAGGCGGTGGTCACGGCGGCCTACTGTGAGCAAGGGAAGAGAGGAGGGGGCCTCTAACTGCCCTCCCAACTCAGGCGTGGAAGGCAGATCCCACAGGGATGACCATGAGGGGTCAATCTGACTATTTTAGGGTACAAAGGCAGGCATAGCCCAGGGTGACTCCTCCAGCTGCCCTCAGGCTCATGGCACCATAGCGTTCTCTGAGAAAGAGAATCTGCTAATAAATATGGCCTGGCTGCCAACAGGATGACCGTGTGAATCATTTGAGGAATGAAATGCCATTTTTTCTTTTAATAATAACAACAACAATATTAATAAATCACTCATACACTTTCCCAGTATTGTTTTCTTTTGCCTGTCCTGGGGCTTGAACTGAGGGCCTGTGTTGCCAGGTTCAGCTGTGGGTCAAGTTCTCTTGCACCAGCATATGGCAAAGGAATTCATACACTTTTCCCAGGCCCTGACTTCAAGCCACAGGACTGGGAAAGAGAACAAGCCCTGGGGCTGAAAACAAACAAACAAACAAAAAACTTAGAGAGTTTGTTGGGTTCTCCTCACCATTTTTTTGGCCAGTCCTGCAATTTGAACTTAGGGTCTGGGTTGTCTCATTCAGCTGTGGGTCAAGTGCTATTGTGCCAGCATAAGACAAAGTAAATTTAAACACCATTCCCAGGCCCCTGACTTCAAGCCCTAGCACTGGCACCAAAATAAATAAATAATGAATTTTTTAAAAACACCTAAAATGGGGGCTGGGAAGGTGGCTCAGTGGTAGAGTGCTTGCCTTGCATGCATGAGGCCCTGGGTTCGATTCCTCAGCACCACATAAGCAGAAAAAGCCAGAAGTGGCCCTGTGGCTCAAGTGGTAGAGCGCTAGTCTTGAGCTGAAGAGCTGAGGAACAGCACCCAGACCCAGAGTTCAGGCCCCATGACTGGCAAAAAAAAAAAAAAAAAAAAAAAAAAAAAAAAAAACACCTAAAATGTTTGTTGGGACCTCCTTGCCATTTTCTTTCTAATTTTTTTTTTTTTTTTTTTTTGCCATTCCTGGGATTTGAACTCAGGTCTTGGTTTCCTGTTTAAGTTGTGTGTCAAGTGATAGAGCATCAGTCTTGAGCAAAAAAAGGTCAGGCACAGTCCCGAGGCCCTCACTTTATGACCCATGACTGGCAAAGGGGGGGGGGGGGGAACATAAAGCAAACATAGAATGTTTGTTGAGACCTCCTGGCCATTGTTTTTTGCCAGTCCTGGGGCTTGAACAAAGGGCCTCAACTGCCCAGTTTGTCTGTGGGACAAGTGGTAGTGCCCCAGCCTAGTGCTAAGAAAACTCAGACAGTTCCCAGGTCAAGACCCAAGACTGGCAAAGAGAAAATGCTTCAGTATTTTGAAGGGGGCAAAATATGTAAACCTTTTATTGTGATCTCCACACCACTCATTTTACAGTCCTGGGATTTGAACCTAGGGCCTGGGTTGCCCAGTTCAGCTGTAGTTGAAATGGTAGCATGCCAGCATAGGGCAAACAAATCTCAGGCACATTTCCCAGGCCCTAATTTCAAACCCAAGGCCTGGCAAAAACAAAAACAAAAACGGCACAAAAATTTTATTGGATCTCCCTCTATCCTCTTCCTTTTCATTTTTCTTTTTTTTTTTTTTTTTATCTTGTTGCAACTCCTGTGATTTGAACTCAGGGCCTGAGTTGAATTTGTTGGGGTGTTGGTGATGTGGTAGATAGAGCACTGGACTTGAGCAAAAGAAGCTCTGAGATAGTTCCCAGGTCCTGCGTTCAAGCTCTGGGACTGGACAAAACAAAACAAAACAAACAAAAAACCCACAAAAACTTTGTAATGATCTGCCTTACATTCTCTTTCTCTTTTTTCTTTCCTTTTTTCTTTCTTTCTTTTTTTCCTACTCCTGGGATTTGAGCGCAGGGTCTGAGTTGCGCTGTTCCCTCAGTTTTTTCACTCCATGGTAGCGATCTAAAAGTTGAGCCACAGCTCTACTTCTAGCTTGAGCTAGCTGTTTGGAGACATGCTTTTCATGGCCTTTCCTCCTTCTAGGGCTGGACTCCCACTGAGATCTTCCTGATTTCAGCTTCCTGAGGGAGCTAGAATGAGCACCACTGCCCCATAAATGATGAACCAAACAAAAACAAAAACACACAAAAAGTTTGTTGGACTTCCCCTCCATGTTCCTCCTTTTTCATTTTCTCTTTATTTTTGTGCCAATCCTGAGACGTGAGCACCAGTGCCAGTGCCCCACATACAAAAACATACAAAAAATATGAATGAGACTCGAGGAGGAAACAAATGAACACCCCTCTGTCCAGCAGACTCCATCCATCTTCAGTCGGGACATGCATGTCCAGAAAGATACTCTGGTTTGTAAAGTAAAAGATGATTGTCAGGCAGAGTGAGGTATTTGGATGTTAAATAGATTTTAATTTAATATGGAAGAGGTTGTGCACTCTCTATAGCTAAAACGAATTGTAAATGTCAGTCTAGAGCCAGGTTATTATGATAAACTTTTCCTGAGGTTTGGAAGGTACTGTCAAGCCAGGAGGGCACTGATATATAATCTTAATTATATATAGTGAACAAATTAATATATACTTTATATTATATAAAATATAATCATTAAGCTGGGTGCTGGTGGCTCACACCTGTAATCCTAGCTACTCAGGAGGCTGAGATCTGAGGATCATGGTTCAAAGCCAGCCTTGGCAGGAAAGCCCATGAGATTATCTCCAATAAACCACTAGAAGTGGCACTATGGCTCAAGTGGTAGAGCACTTGCCTTGAGCTGAAGAGCGCAGGGACAGGGCCCAAGCCCAGAGTTCAAGCCCCACGACTGACCAAAAAAAATGTGTGTATATATATATATATATATATATATATATAATAATTATAAAATAATACTAAATATATATTTATGTATAGCACAATACATAAATATATTTAATAAAATGAAGTATATTATAATATAATATAAATGTATACAACATAATTATATAAATATATTAAATTATGTCATATATTAATTAATACACATTTAATATGTTTAATGTAATATTAATATATGTTATGTATTTAAAGTTTAGTATTTGTTGCCAGAGCAGTACTAAACACCTAGACAGCTGCAAGGCACAAACAAATTGTATTAGACCTCTGATACTGAAAGATTAAAAATTAGAGTTACATTTTTACAAATGCTAACTGCTGGTTTTGCTTCTGTAAACTTGCTAGCACTGACCCTTCCCCTCCCTGGAGATATAGAAAAAGCTTCGGAGTCTAGGAGTCTAGGTGTCGGCCCTGGGACAAGCCCTGTAGTCGTAAATAAAGAGCTAACAAATAATTTCCCCAAATGGCCAAATGGGACCCAAGATAAGGAACAAAGAGTATGTTCCTCGGCATTCCTGTGCAGAAATTCCCAGTTTAGGGGGCTCAAGATAAGGGCCATCTGGTGAGCTCTGCAGACTAGGCCAAATTGTTAATCAATCACAAACCTGTAACACTGTAAATCTCCTAACCCTTATCTCCCAGAGTGCCTACCTTTGTCTGCACTAATTGTCTTATTACAAAGAGTGTTATAAACTTCCCCGTGTAGTAAACTGAGCCAATCCCGGGGAACCTGGGGTCTTATGCTAATCCTGGGGCTTTTGTCTTTAAAAGTGCCTGTAACAGCTGCTCAGGGCTCCCTGTCTGCCCTGGACAGAGAACCCTTTTGCGCAAACGCCAAATAAACTCCTCTTGCTTATTGCAGCTGCTGGTTTGGAGTCTTGGTTCTTGGGGTGCCCTCCCATTGAAGAAAGCACCCCAGGGGGTCTGGGGTCTTTCAATACTTTTATTTTGTGTGTATTCCTCTGCATTATTTTATTGAATTAACTTTTGGCATTGAATGTCTCTTATATGTCTAAAAGGTATGTTTCATGAAATCTCATTTTCTGGTATTTTTTAATGTTGTCTCTAAGCTTTTACTAATTTCTCAGACTAATTAAGCTATATATACTAGATTTATCATGTTAAGAAAACCATGGAATGGGACAAACACTAGAAAGTTCATTTTTAGCACCTTTAGAACAGTATAATCATATTAAAACTGATTTGTCCTAATATTTATAAATATGATACTTTTTCATATCAAGTTGAGTAGATATTATATAATATACATATATTATGCATAATATACATATATTATGCAGTTACATCAAAACTTTTTATTTTACTTTACAAGCTCACTCACTCCCATGTACATAGTAGGGGGTTTTTGTACACAATCACACATTCATTTAAGTTCTGGATTTATGAGAAATGAATTAGGCCAATATAAAATCTTCATGAATTAATAAACTTATTTTTGTCAATAGTAGGGTTTGAACTCAAGGCTCAGATTTGCTTGGCTTGTTTGAATAGCACTAAAATACTTGAGCCATGCTTCTAGTCTGGCATTTTACTGGTTACTTAGACATGGAGTCTCATCTTTTCCTGCCCTGGATGGCCTTGGGCTGATGATTAAATTGAACAAATTAATAGTGGCCAATGAACATTCTGAAACTGCAGAGTAGTACCAGATTTGGACAGACCCCTCTGGCTTGGGGTTATCTGTTCCCTTACTTTGTGTCACATCCTCCAGGATTTGCAGAAACACTGAGTCCAGGGATTATAGACTGCTGCTTTCATGCAGAATTATGGGTGAATACTCAACTGATGCAGATATGAGGAGTGACAGAAGCTAATGGCTAGATGTAAGGTGAAGGAATGTGAGAAGAGGACAGGTTACAGAGATAAATATCAGAAACCTATTACCCTCCTCTATAGATAGAGCCTCAGGACTCTCTCCCTTCCAGGCCCTCAGGCACTCATGCGCTCAGTGTTTCCTAGTCACCCAGTTGAATCTGGATCCTATGTCAATGAATGATGACTAGAAACTTCAACTGAATGAAGGAATTTCCAGTGAATTCTTTTTTATTTTAATGCCAATGACAAAGAACATAAGTATTACAAAGCTTTCCCATGTCCATTAAAATATACAATATATTATACATGTACATGGAATAGATATGTAATATATGGAGTAAATATGCAATAGCTATGTAATAGGCATGTGATAGATAGGCAATATGTATTTGTAATATTAAATGTAATATATGTTTAATATATTAATTTATATGTCCTTATTGTACCATATGAAGTCTTTGATATTCAATAACATGTTAAATTCAAATAAAGGCCTTACCCCATATGGTTATGGTATTTATCCCTTATGATTCATATGAAATTGAGTTTGAGCAACAGCTCTAGGCTGGGCCCCTACATGGGTAGGACTTTTCTCTCCAGTAGAAACTCTATGGGTTTGAGTAAGGTTCCTACAGAGATAAAAAGCTCTGACACTGTAAATATTTATGGGGAAATTCTAAGATGAATGTTTGCTGATGTTTTCTCATGTTTCTATACTTAGGAAGAGATATAGAACTCTGCATAGGTGGCAGTACCTTCATGAGCCACCAGAGCCTTTGGAATCCTTGAAGAAGCATCATTGGCTCATCATCGCCCATAATGAAATTTTTTATTGGGTTCAGTTCCTTAGTTGTGTTAGACTCTTGAGTTAAATTTAGAAGTTCATTTGAACTTTGGAGTATAATCTCACACAGGCAGGATAAGTGCATGGAACTTTACCTGCCACAGGATGAGGCAGAATTGAAGGATTTTTGTCAAAAAAGAGGACTGGGTAAAATATAGCTTGGAGTACAAAGAAGCGTGTATCTCCTGGCCTTCAGTGGCCACCTACACTTATCCATAGCCATTGGCCCAGATGGAGATATTTGTTGCATAGTTGTACCCAAGTGGCCTTTTGGTTGGTCCACTGTTCAAACAATGAGTCAGACTTCCTTCCACAGCCTGGGGTACAGAGAAACCCTCAGGCTAAATGGGGAACAGTTAGGAGAGCCCTGGAACATCCACTGTCATATAAAATAATTATATTCCAAGTACATTTCCTAGTTTAGTACCTTTCATCATAGCTACTACTCAGGAGCTTCACCAATAAAAATACAGCCATATATACACAGACATGGAGTTATTGCCATTTTTTGCATGTCATGGGGTTTAAACACTTGGCCTTGGCAATGTCCCTCAGCTCCTTTGGCTCAAGGATAGCACTCTACCACTTGAGCCACTGCCCCACTCCTGTTTTTTTCTGGGATTCATTGGAAATGAGTGTCACAGACTTTGCTGCCCCAGCTGGATTTGAACCTGGATTCTCTACATCTCAGCCTCTTGAGAAGCTAGGGTTACAGGTGGGAGCCACTGACACCTGGCTTTCTTTTCTTATTTTTTAATTTTGAAAATGTGAATGCTTTAACAGTGTCATTCCAATGTTTTGAATTTGTAAATAAACTACCCCATGTTTTTTATAGCTACTTTCTCTGAGAAGGATTTTCTCACCTCATCTTTCACTTTGGTAATAGTTTTCAAACTAAATGGGAGAAATGACTGTCACAGGAATTGGGAGAAAATGTCAGTACAACTTGCCAATTCTGTCTCATAGTATCAATTTGCAGCCCATTTACTGTCTCAGGACAAGAGGACTGAAAGCTGGAGTGGTCTTCATTCTATTGTATCATTCCTTTTGCCTGTAAAATGATCTAATAGTTGTGATTTGTGTCCCCAGCCTTAAGTATCTATAATATGATAGAGGCATCTTCATGTTTCTATTTTTCTCTAATCTTTGTCAAGATTTAGACAAAGATTTGTACAGAGCAGCTCTTCAGTGAATCCCTTGAAAAAAGCTACTTTAAGAGTCCTCAGAAAGAGCACAGCCTAGAGGCTGTCTTCCCTATGCTCCGTGAGGTCATGGGTCAGTCTCTGTTGTTGGCCATTATTGAAGATAGTCACAGAGCTGTCCTTGGTCATACAGTCAGGTTACAGAGCTTAGCCAGGACTTAGCTGACATCAGAAAACTGTAGCCCAGATTCCAGAGATCTTTCCTTTACACTGCCTTACTTAAACTACCTATGCTGGCTTAATAAATTGCTCTGCCCATTGGCCACAGACATGACAGGTGTCCATTTGCTGTTTTGTGTTGTTGTTATTTTTTTTGTTTTTTGGTCAGTAGTGGGGCTTGAACTCTGGGCTTGGGCACTGTCCCTGCACTTTTCAGCTCAAGGCGAGTGCTCTACCACTTAAGCAACAGCGCCACTTCCAGTTTTCTAGTAGTTTATAGGAGGTAAGAGTCTCACAGACTTTCCTGCCCAGGCTGGCTTTGAACCGTGATCCTCAGATCTCAGCCTGCTGAGTAGCTAAGATTACAGGTATGAGCCACCCCACCCATCTCCATTTGCTGTTTTGAATATCTTTATGCTGTCATTCTGGTTTGCCTTTTAGATCTTTTGTGTCAGCATGGATGATGTCAGAGAATAATAACTTGGATATTCCAAACAAATAGAGAAACTGCTGTAGCTCAGGTGTTAGAGCACCAGTTTTGTGTGAGAAAGCTGAGCAAGAGTTTTAGGCCTGAAGTTCAAGACTCAGTATGGGGAAAAAAGAATATAAATGCATTATTGGAAACAAAAGCTTCCCCCCCCCTTTTTAGGTCAGCAGAAAACTAGGTGTAAGGCAGGGAATCTTTTAGATACTAAACCATACACCTTTTTTAAAATTTTTATTATTTTTTTTGGGGGGGGGGTACGTTCATGGGGCCTGAACTCTGGGCCTAGGCGCTGTCCCTCAGCTCTTCAGCTCAAGGCTAGCACTCTACCACTTGAGCCACAGCGCCACTTCTGGCTTTTTTTCTGCTTATGTGGTGCTGAGGAATCGAACCCAGGGTCTCAAGCATTCAAGGCAAACACTCTACCACTGAGCCACCTTCCCAGACCACACCTTTATTTTTTAAAGAAATCTTTCCTCAGTTAATAAGTTACCTTCTCAGAAGATCTTCATAGCTGTTAGGTCAGTCTGTTAGGTCAGTCCCAGCAGATGTGATACAAGCTAGATAACAGATGTAATCTAAGTTACATTGCAAGAAAGGCACATAATTGACTTTTTTTTTTGGTTGGTGGTGGGCTTGGTCCTGGCTCTCAGCTCTTCTCAAGGCTAGCGTTCTGCCATTTGAGCCACGGTGCCACTTCCTGTTTCTGAGTGGTTTATTGGAGACATGAGTCTCCTGCCCAGACTAGATTTGAACTGTGATCCTCAGATCTCAGCCTCCTGAGTAGCTAGGATTATAGGTGTGAGCCATGGGCGTCAGGCCTATAACACTTTTTTTTTTATTAATGGTGCAAGGGTTTGGACTCAGCCTTGTGTTTGCTCAACTTATTTGCTTGGCTAGTACTCTACCCCTTGAGCCATGTCTCCAGTCAGTTTTTTGTTGCTTATTTTGTTGCTTATTTTAGAGATGGGAGTCTTGTGGACTTTACTGCATGTACTGAACCACAATCCTGTAATTCTCATCTTACTGAATAGCTAGGATTATAGGCATGCTGTGATTTTTTTCTTTCTTTTTATATCCCAGACGTTGGCAGTAATCCTTAAAAGCAAAATAATCAAATAGCCAGCCGAGAGACTGTGGCTTATGCCTATAATCCTAGTATTCAGGAGGTTGAGATCTGAGTATTGCAGTTTGAAGCCAGCTGGGGGTATAACAGTCCCTGTGAGACTCTTATCTCTAATGAACCACTCAAAATCTGGAAGTGGTGCTATAGTTTAAAGTGGTAGACTTCTACCCTTGAGCAAAAGAGCTCAGGGACAGCACCCAGGCCTGAGTTCAAAGCCCATGACAGACAAAAAAAGTCAAGCAAATTAGCTAAATAGGAAGAAATTATTTATTATTTTATTTTGGTATATGTTCCAAATTTATATATGATCGATATGCGGTATATATGTATAATATTAAATGTAATATGTGTAATTATATTCATTTATATATGTGCTTATTGTACTGTATGCAGTCTCTGGTGTTGAATAATGTTAAATTCAAATAAAGGCATTACCCCATCAGTTACATGGTTATGAGTTTTCTCCCTTATGATTCATATGAAATTGAGTTTGAGCAACAGTTATAGAACTGTTCCTACAACTTGGCTTAAAACATGGCCTAGAACTCTTGAGTCAATATTCACCTCCATGTTAAGTTAGTAGTTTATTGGGTTTTGATCTCTTCTTCATTTTTTTTTTTTTTTGGTCGGTCGTGGGTCTTGAACTCTGGGCCTGGGCGCTGTCCCTCAGCTCTTCAGCTCAAGGCAAGCACTCTACCACTTGAGCTACAGCGCCACTTCCGGTTTTCTGGTGATTTATTGGAGATAGGAGTCTCACGGTCTTTCCTGCCCGGGCTAGCTTTGAACTGCGATCCTCAGATCTCAGCCTCCTGAGTAGCTAGGATTACAGGCATGAGCCACCAGAGCCCGGCTCTCTTCTTCATTTTTTGATAGTTGTTCTTGGAATAGAGCCCTTCTTCTCACTTAATATTATTTTGAACCTTACAGATCTGTATCAGTAGCATAGATAAAGACCAGAGATAATGGATATAATCTTATTGTGTTCTGAAATGTGTTTTATGAAGTTATGTCATGTGGATTTGATTTTTTCTTTTTCTTTTTTTTTTTTTTTTTTTGCTGGTCCTGGGGCTTGATCTCAAGTTCTGTACCTGTCCCTGAGCTTCTTTTGCTCAAGGTGAACACTCTAACAGTTAAGCCATAATGCCATTTCCATTTTCTCTAAGAGTCTCATGGAATTTCCTGCCTGGGCTGGCTTTGAACCACGATTCTCAGATCTGGCTGGCAGGTGAGAAC
This sequence comes from Dipodomys merriami, assembly GCF_024711535.1. Classification (NCBI taxonomy): domain Eukaryota; kingdom Metazoa; phylum Chordata; class Mammalia; order Rodentia; family Heteromyidae; genus Dipodomys; species Dipodomys merriami. Next base: position 31,690 of record NW_027202778.1, on the reverse strand, counting down.
CACTGGCACTTGGCTGGATATTTTGTGTCATTTTTATTCTTTGGTAGTGGTAAGGTTTAAACTCAGGGCTCCGGCTTGCTAGACAAGTGCTCTACCACTTCTCCCATGCTTTTAGCCCTTATTCCTTTATTAATAGACCATTTGATTTCTCCATTCCCATATCCTTTCCAGATATGGTATTGTGCTTTTTTTTTTTTAGTTGTGGGGGCTAAACTCTGGGCCTGGGAGATATCCCTCTGCTCTTCAGCTCAAGGCTAGCTTGCTACCAGTTCAGCCACAGCTCCACTTCTGGCTTTTTCTGCTTATGTGGTTCTGAGGAATTGAAGCCAGGGCCTCATGCATGCAAGGCAAGCACTCTACCACTGAGCCACCTTCCTAACCCAGTATTGTGCTTTTTACCTGGGCTGGCTTTTGTCCATGATCCTACCTACTTCTCCCACGTAGCCTGTAAGGGGCTTGTGCCACTGTGCCCAACTTGCTCTTTAATATAAGTGTCTCATTAACTGTTTTCTGCTTGCAGAAAACAAGTGTATCACGCCACAATATTCCTATCATCAGCTCTATATATTTGTTAATTGAGAATGAATTATAAAATGTTGCCTGATTAATTAAGTCCTGGCAGAAAATGATTTTAGTGATAATTTGTAAATAATTCCTATACTCTGTCTCTCCAACTCCACTTTTTTAGGGGGTAGGGGAAATCATACTATAGTGCTAGAATTTGAAGATATAATCCTTTGGTACACCTGCAAGGATATTGTTCTATTCAAAATAGAACTTGGCCAGTCAGGAAAACATTATTACTTAAGTAAAAGACAGGCCTTTGTGAAAGCTTCAAAAAAAAGATTAATTAGACTTTGCCAGAGAACCACGCAGGCATCCAGGTACAGAGAACAAAGAATGGTTTACTGCCAGGAAGAAAGAGATTAAGAAATGTATCCAGAGCTGGGCACCAGGTGGCTCACACCTATAAACCTAGCTACTCAGGAGGCTGAGATCTGAGGATCATGGTTCAAAGCCAGTTCAGGCAGAAAAAGTCCGTGAGACTCTTCCTTCAATAAACCACTCAGAAAACTGGAAGTGGCACTGTGGCTCAAGTGCTAGAGTGCTAGCCTTGAGCTGAAGAGCTGAAGGACAGCACCCAGTCCCCCACCCCCACCCCCAACAACAACAACCAAAAGAAAGAAAGAAAGAAAGAAAGAAAGAAAGAAAGAAAGAAAGAAAGAAAGAAAGAAAGAAAGAAAGAAAGATAGATAGAAAGAAAGAAAGAAATATATCCAGGCTGGGCACTGATAGCTCACATCTGTTCATCTTAGCTATTCAGGAGGCAGGGATCTAAGGATCATACTTCAAAGCCAGCTTGGTCAGGAAAGTCCATGTTAGATTATTAGACTTTCCTGGAAAAACAATGCAGACATCCAGGTACAGAGAATAAAGAAAGGTTTATTGCCAGGAAAGGGGCCAGCAAGAACCCTTCTCACAGGGGAGAAGTGAGAAGCAGCCCCAGCTATTGTCTGAGGTGACCTATATAACTTAGGAGGTTTAGGAGGGGCTAGGAGGCAGAGACCCTGGTGTGGAAGTGTGGGCCGGGAGCTTCATCATGGCAGACTAGGATTTATGGCTGCTGTCCAAATAGTAGATAAGGGGTCCTGCACTGCCCAGACTTGGGGTCACTCTAAGGGGCTTGTGTTGCTTTATATGGTGGTAGCTCCCCCAGAGAAGTACCATCCCAAGGTTAAAAGGGTTGGAAGATGATTATTTACTGCCTTTACTACAAGGGCCTGGTGTTGCCTAGGAAAGGAGCATGCTAAGCTGTGGAGATGGGAAGGAGTGGACTAAGCTATGAGAAAGGAGCTCATTTCACTAACACATTGGGTTAGGAAAAGTTAAATACTCCATTAAAAATTAATTGAAGCTGGAAAGAGTGGCACACACCTGTAATCCCTTCTACTCAAGAGGCTGATACCTGAGGATGGAGGCCAGCCTGGGCAGGAAAATCCTTGAGACTTTTCTTTTTTGGTCAGTTGTGCAGCTTGAACGTTGTGCCTGGGAATTGCCTTGAGCTCTTCAGCACAATGTGAGTGCTCTACCACTTGAGCCACAGCACCACATCTGGTGTGGGTTAATTGAAAATAAGACTCTCATGGACTTTCTTGCCTGGACTGACTTTGAACCATGATCCTCAGATCTCAGATTCCTGAGTAGCTAGGATTAGAGGCATGAGTCACCAGCTCCTGGCTTTGAGACTTATCTCCAATGAAGCACCCTCAAATAAGCCAGAAATGTGGCAGTGTCTCAGGTGATAGAACATAAGCTCTGAGCAAAAAGTCTCAGAGACTTGAGGCCTTGAGTACAAATCCGACGACCCCTCTCCCCACACACATAAGAAAATATTTGAATATTGTCCATTATAAGCCTAAACATTTAAGTATCCAAATATTCACTTGACATTCTGGTTTCTCTGCAGATCATAGCAATCTTTTTGCCTTTTATCTAGAATTCAGTGAATGAAGGACCTCCCCTTACATCCAGTAGAGAGACTATTTCTATTTCTGGGTATGTTCTGGCCAGGAGTTAAGGCAGATGTCATGCCATTCTGTAGGGAATTTGATGACTGAATTAGTTTCTAATTGATGCTGTTCTCAATTACCACAGACTTAATAGGCTCAAAACAATGCAAACATATTATCTCATAGTCTATGTTGGTCAGAAATCCTACATGAGTTTCCTGGGCAAAAATCTAGTGTGGGGGACTGGGAAGGTGGCTCAGTGGTAGAGCGCTTGCCTTGCATGCCTGAGGCCCTGGGTTCGATTCCTCAGCACCACATAAGCAAAAAGAAAAAAGCCAGAAGTGGCGCTGTGGCTCAAGTGGTAGAGTGCTAGCCTTGAGCTGAAGAGCTGAGGGACAGCGCCTAGGCCCAGAGTTCAGGCTCCACAACTGGACCAAAAAAAAATCTAGTCTGGGCCACAGCACCACTCTGTAGCTAATATGTTATTCATTAATCCCAGTGATAATGTTAAAATTGCATAGTTTGAGCCTGGGGGCAGAATCTAAGCACAGTCAATTTGCTTTCTGAATCTAATTCCCTGTGGGTGAGTGGGGGGTGGGGATGGGAAGGGAGGTTCCCACAAAGTTCTTGTTTCCTTACTGGCTTGAAGCTTGGGACCACCCTTAGTTCTAGAGGCCTCTCCTGTCCTTGTCAAAACATGGCAAACAATTCTCGGGGCTGCACTTCTCTCCTTCCTCTTCTGCCACATTTGACTCACTGCTGTTGTCCTCTGCTTTGCAGGTTTCATGTGAATGCATCAGGCCACACTGACCATCTTTTTTGGTCTGGTGATGTCCTGGTGTAAATCAGCATTTGTTTTCCAGAGAATGATTTCAAAGTCAACAAATGCAGAACATACTTCATCCACCCTCACATTTTTATCCATCAATTTTCTATCCTCAAGAAAAGGCTTATCACCATAAACCATCTAAAAAAGCCCTATAGGAAGATTCAAATGATAGACAACAGATAGCTTATATTGGTGAGAATCTCTAAACCTGTTAAGACTGAGGCAAAGCCTTTAAGCACCATTCAGACATTCCTATACAACATCAAACTCATACTAGTGAGAAAGCCTGCAAAACTGTAAAATGGGCAAAGCCTTTTCTAACTAAGGAAGCCTTAGAGAACAGAAGCCATTGATTCTACAGCTGCCCTCTAAATACATAACCTTAAAGCTTCTTTATCTTAATAGAAACATTCCTCCACCCCTACAGAGTTCCTGTGGGATAGAATCCCTACACATGTAAAGAGCAAAGCCCTGAATAGTTACTGAGCCTCCCTTTAATAGAATTCATAGTGGCCGGGCGCTGGTGGCTCACGCCTGTAATCCTAGCTACTCAGGAGGCTGAGATCTGAGGATCGCGGTTCAAAGCCAGACTCCTATCTCCAATAAACCACCAGAAAACCGGAAGTGGCGCTGTAGCTCAAGTGGTAGAGCGCTCGCCTTGAGCTGAAGAGCTGAGGGACAGCGCCCAAGCCCAGAGTTCAAGCCCCACAACCGACAAAAAAAAAAAAATAGAATTCATAGTGGATAAAAACCTTAGCAAAGTAAATAATGTGCTAAATCCTTTATTCAAATTACACATCTTATACAACCACAGAGAATTCATACTGTACAATAAACTCATGCAAGGTATTAATATGGAAAATCTTTGCTCAAAAGACAAGCCTCTTGTGGGAAGGGATGAATGGAAAAACTGGTAGAGTGAAAGGGTAGTGATAACATTGTCCAAAAAGAAATAGATTCATGCCAGGTACAGGTAGCTAACAGCTGTCATACTAGACGCTGAGATCTGATGATCACGGTTCAAAGCTACCCTGGCACAGAAGTCTGTGAGTCTGTGAGACTTTCATCTCCAATTAACCACTAGAAAACCAGAAGTGGCGCTGTGGCTCACGTGGTAGAGCACTAGCCTTGAGCTGAAGAGCTGAGGGACAAGATCCAGGCCCAGAGCTCGGGCCCCACAACTGTCAAAAAATAAATCAAGTAATATATATATTATATATATGAATTATTAGTAGAGAGAATATCCTATAAAAATGTAGCACATTATTCAACTGTTACCTAAAATGTACCAGACAAAGGGATGTGAAGGGTAAACAAAGGAGGCTGCAATGCTTGGTAAGAAATGTATGCATTATCCTGCCCATGTAATTGTAACCCCTCTGTACAGTATGTTCACAAATAAAATTAAATTAAATTAAAAAAATAAAATTAAATAAAATGTACCAGACAATGTTTGTTATCATGTTATAACTAAAGCTATCTTTCCATGTACTAGAGTGTATACTGATAAATTATTTCTGAAATATATATAGATGTATATCTATATACATCTATATATATATACATTAATTCTAGAGGTAGAGTTAAAATTGTCATTCATCTTGAAAACTTGGAGAAAGTACACATAGAATGGTTCAAGGACCTCAGGAGGAAAGAAGGGATCACTTCCCAGTGCTGAGGCCTTGGGCAGTGTGCCTGGCTGCCAGCACCACCTTCCCACAACCACAGATCAGCCAGACTGCCTCTAAGCCTAAGGTACCAGAGCCAAGAGGGCATGGCCAGGATTCTAATTTAAATACATGGAGACAGCAGAGAAAGAGCCCTGCTCTTCTACTTGGAGTGGGAAATTACATTGAGAATGTTTACTTGGCTCCCTCCCAACAATTCCAATGGTTTACAGGATCAAGGAAGGAAAATGTACTAGCACAGTTAGAGGACAGGCCTTCAAATCTGACTCAGAGTAAAACACCAATTCCCAAAGGCCAGAGAGCAGGGCCCTTGTAGGCTTCTGCTCCAGTGAACTACCTCACTATTGTTAACCTAATGATAGCCTGAGGCTTTCCCAGAACCTGAGGGAGGCATTTTAATTAAAGTCATTACTTCAACAGGCTGAGAAAAAGCCTGACTTCCTGTGCAACTCTGTAACAAATTTTTCAGTTTCCTGCCAATGCTGGCTGTCCTTGTAGCCAATTAAGTTGCTTTTACAGCCTGCTTCTGTTTTGAACCTGAAATTCTGCCCCCTCATCTTGCAGACCTAGATCTATGCACCCATTCTGCCTTTGTGAAAATTCTCTATTCTTTATTTTGGGGGGGGGGTCTGTGAAAGACCTCAGACACCCTGGGGTGCTTTCTTCAACGGGAGGGCACCCCAAGAACCAAGACTCCAAACCAGCAGCTGCAATAAGCAAGAGGAGTTTATTTGTTTGGCGTTTGCGCAAATGGGCTCTCTGTCCAGGGCAGACAGGAAGCCCCAAGCAGCGTTTACAGGCACTTTTAAAGACAAAAGCCCCAGGATTAGCATAAGACCCAAGGTTCCCCGGGATTGGCTCAGTTTACTACACGGGGAAGTTTATAACACTCTTTGTAATAACAGTTGGCTCAGGGCAAGTCTAGGGGGAGCCGTCACCCTGGAGGGGAGTTTACATAGTTACAGGCTTGTGATCGATTAACATTTGGTCTAATTTGTTGGGCTCACCAGATGGTCCTTATCTTGAGCCCCCTAAACCGAGAATTTTTTACACAGGAATGCGGAGGAACATACTCTTTGTTCCTTATCTTGGGTCCCATTTGGCCACCTGTTAGTTGTTTTTTTTTTTTTTATTTACGACTACAGAGCTTGTCCCAGGGCCAACATCTAGACTCCGAAGCTTTTTATTTATCTCCAGGGCGGTGAAAAGGTCAGTGCTAGCTCAAGCAAGTTTACAGAAGCAAAACCAGCAGTTAGCAATTGTAAAATGTAACTCTAATTTTTAATCTTTCAGTCTGGTTGGGGGCCTGAACTCTGGGCCTGGGAACGCTGTCCCTCAACTCTTCCGCTCAAGGCTAGCACTCTACCACTTGAGCCACAGCACCTCCTTCAGCCTTTTTTTTTTTTTTTTTGCTTATGTGGTGCTGAGGAATCGAACCCAGGGCCTCATGAATGCAAGGCAAACACTCTAGCACTGAGCCACCTTCCCAGCCCAACTACTCTATTCTTGAAATAAACTGTTACACTGAAGAGTTCTTCCTGCTAACACAGCTGTAGGATGGACCCTGAAAACTTCATTTGAACCCAGGGTTGGTTATTGATGTCTCTTTTACACTTCTGGATGCTTAAGAAGTCTAATAGCATTTAAAGTACAAGTAACTTCTTATCACATAAGGCATAGGAAGCAAATTTCTGAAAGTTTGACCTTTCATAACCCTGAAGGACAAAAGGTTATCATCCTAGAGGCTGAGAGGCTGGGCAGACAGATTTGCTGCATTTAACCCCTTTGCTGCATTTAATTCTGGCTCAAATCCTAGTCTATTTCCTAGCTTGATGTGCTTAATCCTAGCTACTCAGAAGCTGGACCTCTGCTTCTGGACCTCTGCCTTTAGTTCAGGGACCATGCACTGGCCATGGTCAGCCCTGCCAGTGTATTGGCATAGGTGACTTTGCCAAGATTTGTCATAGGCCTGTCCAGCCCTTATGTCAGAGGTCTACATAAGCACACATTTCCCACTATTTATTATTTTACTTTGCTCTCTGTTTTGTTTTGCTTTGTGCCACTGCAGGAGCTTGAACTCAAGAGCACTGTGCTTTACCTTTCTCCTGAAAGCCAGTACTTTACCATTGAACCACAGCTTCACTTCAGGCCTTTTGGTAGTTCATGGAAGGTAAGTGTCTCATGAACTTTCCTGTCCAGGCTGATTCCTAATGGTGATCCTGAGCTCTCCTACCCCACCCCTGAAGAGCTAAAATGACAGGTAAAAGCCCCTGGGGCCAGGCACTGGGGGCTCACACCTGTAATCCTAGCTACTCCAATTGCTAAATCACGTAAGTCTATTTTTTTTTGGATCCGCTCACACTCACACACCATATACCACTCACACCACATACTCTCACACTCACATTCAATCACACCACACACACACACTAACACCACACTCCCACCATACACACCACACACACTCACACTCAATCACCACCAACTACACTCACACCATACATGTTCACACTCATAATCACACTACACACACCACACACGCTCAATCACACCACCCCCACATCACACACACCACTAACAACACATGCTCATACTCATACCACACACCATACACGCTCACTCAATCACACCACCCACACCACACCTACACCACACTCATACATTACACACACTCACACCACAGACACACTCAGTCATACCACACACACACACCACTCACGCTCACACTCACAATACACCAAACACACCACACCCACTACACTCACTCACACACACACCACACATGCTCACACTCAATCACACCACCCACACAGCACATGCACCACTCACACCACATATGATCACACTCATACCACACCACACACACCACACACACACCACACACGCTCATACACCACACTCACACCACACACCCTCACACTCACAATCACACCACACACACATGCTCACACTCAATCACACCACAGACACACTCACACTAATACCACACTCACACCATACACACCACACATAATCACACCACACACCACTCACACTCACACTCACACACACCACACACTCACACAACCCCTGGTCCGTCACCTGGAATTGTAAGATGTTAATGGAACAAAAGCACAGAACGCAAAGGCTGACATGCTCAGTCACCTATAGACCTGATACCAGTTGGATCTATAGGTGACTTTGAAGCTCTCGAGTGCAACCGTCATAGACAGATGATCTCATAGAATAAAATGTTGTTTCAAGGTACAATTTTATCTATTTAAACAGATGCTTTCACATCCATGTCAAGACACTCATGATGGGAAATGTGTCCATTAAACATCTAATAACTTTTCCCACACATGTAACAGTGCTGGGTACATAAAACATGGACTTTCTTTATTCACAGAGTGAATATAATAGTTTGTGGCAATTACAGATAAAAAGTACAAAAGAATTATATAATACATTTTAACAATGAAAAGATAACATAGCATGTAAAAAGTTCTCAAAGGTGAGAAAAAGCAGATTTGTCAAAATGGGAGAAAAAAAAAGGGTAAATTTAAGGATTAAAGAATGTTCAGCTGGGTACCAGTAATCCTAGCTACTCAGAAGGCTGAGATCTGAGGATTGCAGTTCAAAGCCATCTTGGACAAGAAAGGCTGTGAGATTCTTATCTCCAATAAACCACTCAGAAAACCAGAAGTGGCCCTGTGGTTCAAGTGGTAGAGCACTAGCCTTGATATGAAGAACTAAGGGTCAGAGTTCAAACCCTACAACCAAAAAAAAAAAAAGAGAATGTCCAATTTGTTGCTACGTCCATTTTTAGGTTTATTCATGTTCTTCCTTATTTTTAATATCTCAAGTCTTAATAAGTGGACTTTTATTGATGAGTGAGAAGCTAAACTTCATAAAGACCACCTCTCAGGGCTGGGAAGGTGGCCCAGTGGTAGAGTGCTTGCCTTGCATGCATGAGGCCCTGGGTTCGATTCCTCAGCACCACATAAGCAAAAAGCCGGAAGTGGCGCTGTAGCTCAAGTGGTAGAACGCTAGCCTTGAGCTGAAGAGCTGAGGGACAGTGCCCAGGCCCAGAGTTCAGGCCCCACAACCGGACCCATTAAAAAAAAAAAAAAAAAAAAGACCACCTCTCATAATTCTTTGGCCCTATTAGAAAAACCGGCATGATGATTATACATAGTAAGAATTCTGGGACTTCCATGTGACATGTGACAGTATTTACATAGTTTGAGTGTAAGTGGCAAAATAGAGAAAAACATGTTTAAAATAGCATCAATACCAGGACAGGAAAAAAAAAAATAAAGAGAAACACAGTAATTCCTATTGCATGAGAAAAAACACAAATTGGGCAAAAAAAAGTGTCAGGGGCTGGGAAGGTGGCTCAGTGGTAGAGCGCTTGTCTTGCAAGCCTGAGGCCCTGGGTTTGATTCCTCAGCACCACATAAGCAAAAAGAAAAAATCCGGTGCTGTGGCTCAAGTGATAGATCACTAGCCTTGAGCTGAAGAGCTGAGAGACAGTAGTCAGGCCCAGAGTTCAGGCCCCATGACCAGACCCCCCAAAAGAAAAATTAAAGAGAAAAAGAAAATTTGATACACACTATAAAAATCCTGAACTGAAGCTGGGCGCCAGTGGCTCACATCTGTAATCCTAGCTACTCAGGAGGCTGAGATCTGAGGATCACGGTTCAAAGACAGCCCGGGCAGGAAAGTCCATGAGACTCTTATCCCCAATAAAAACCACTAGAAAACTGGAAATGGTGCTGTGGCTCAAGCAGTAGAGCACACTCACCTTGAGCTGAAGAGCTCAGGGACAGCACCCAAGCCCAGAGTTCAAGCCCCACGACCGACCCCTCCAAAAAATATCCTGAACTGAACATAGCATATATGTATATATGTGAAATAACATGGCAAAATTCCTTTGTGTAATACACACTTAAAAAATGAATGATAGGAAAGTAATAGAGGCTCTTCTGGGTGATCAGGTACTAGCAGGAGGGAAGAAGGCCAAGGAGAGGGCAAATTAAGTACTTTACACACATATGAAAATAGAATAAAACTTATTTTCAATTATTTGTATGCATGTATGGAAATGTCTGAGAGCTAATATAGTAGAAGCCAGGCACTGGTGGCTCACGCCTGTCATCCCAGCTACTCAAGAGGCTGAGATCTGAGGATCGCCGTTCAAAGCCAACCCGGGCAGGAAAGACCGTGAGACTCCTATCTCCAATAAAAACCACCAGAAAACTGGAAGTGGCGCTGTAGCTCAAGTGGTAGAGCGCTTGCCTTGAGCTGAAGAGCTGAGGGACAGCGCCCAGGCCCAGAGTTCAAGCCCCACGGCCAACAACAACAAAAAAATAAATAAATAAAATAAAATAAAATAAATATTGTAACAGTAAATATACTGTTCAATGTTTGATCTTCACAATCAATTCCAAGTATAGGTGGGGTAAAGGATATGTTCAAGACTGATAAGTCAAAAACAAAGCTGATAAAAAAGAACTGTCCATGGGGGTACAATCCCCTAAGATTCCTGAATAGTACATAAATTAGCCTAGAGACCGCACCGCTAGTTACCAAGGAACACCTTATGGTGGCTGTGGCTATGGTTTTCTCTTAGAAATGTTTCATTTTCAAATGGCCTACAAAAAGTGTTTTATATGCAAAATGGAAATAGGACATAATCTTAATTACATTTTGATAGCAAATACAAAAAAATTTTGAAGCCAGGAACCCATGAATCACACCTGTAATCTAGCTATTCAGGAGGCTCAAGCAGAAAGGCCATGAAACACTTATCTGCAATTAACTTTCAAAAAGGTAGAAGTGAAACTGTGGCTCAAGTAGCAGAGCACCAGCCTTGCACCAAAAACAAAAACACTAAAGGAAAATGCCTAGGCCCTGAGTTCAAGCGCTGGTACTGAAGAGTTAAAAATTAGGAACCTCACTTCACCATTACCATTATTAACTTGCTAACTGCTGACTTTGCTTCTGTAAATATGCTTGCATTCAGACCCCCTTTGACCTGGGAGATAAAATTGGCAGTAACTCAAAGTATTGGCCGATCCAGATGTCCGGATATCAGCCCACCCAGGACAAGGACAGCGGTTATAGATAGCATACGTTCTTCAGTTCCAAATTAATTAAGCCATCCCTGGACAAACCTTGACAACGACAACCTGATCAGACCACGAACCGGGTCAAATGTCAACCAATTATAGACCAACCATGAGCCAATTATATCACGGAAGACATTTTATGCTGATTTTATGGTTTTCTGCCTTTAAAAATGTCTGTAACCTTTGCTCGGGACTCCCTGTCTGCTTGGGACAGAGAGTCCGTTTGCGCAAACGCCAAATAAACTCCTCTTGCTTATTGCATCTGCTGGCTTGAAGTCTTGGTTCTTGGGGTGCCCTCCCGTTGGAGAAAGTATCCCAGTGAGTCTGGGGTCTTTCAGTTGGCGCCCAACGTGGGGCTCGTCCGGGATACGGCGCCCCTAGACCCAAATTCCAAGGCCAGTTGGAGGTAAGATAGAGCTCTAACGTTTCATGTTTCCCGTGTCTGTCATTTTTGTTTTATGTTCTGGGATCCAAATCTGTACTTGGACTAGAGGGAAAAGCAGATGTGCCCAGTACCCTAGTCCCGCCCTGGAGCTCTGCTCCAGGGTCGTCTGAATCTGTATTTGGGCCAGAGGGAAAAGCAGACGTGCCCAGTACCCTGGTCCCGCCCTGGAGCTCTGCTCCAGGGTCGTCTGGAGGAAGGAGGAGATCCGAGTGTCTCTGTTCTGGGGAGTTAAGGCGAGGCCGGCCACTCCCATCTGTAGTTTCCTTCCTCATCTGTACTCACTCGGGCACCGCGTGGCGTTTGTCTAGTCTCGTCTGTTTCTGTTTAGCGTTGATCGTCTTTGTTATCTGTCTTGTAACTTTTAAAGAAATGGGGCAAAGACTAACAACCCCCTTAAGCCTTACACTAGATCATTGGACAGAAGTCGTGACCCGGGCCCGCAACCTGTCGCTGGAGGTCCAGAAGAAAAAGTGGATCAGTTTCTGTTCCTCCGAATGGCCCACTCTTAACGTGGGGTGGCCTAAGGAGGGCTCTTTCAATCTTGATATTCTTTTACAGGTAAAGGCTCAAGTTCTTCAGCCGGGCTCCCATGGACACCCCGATCAGGTCCCCTACATAGTCACGTGGGAAAATCTGGCCCGAGACCCCCGAAGTGGATTAAACCTTTCCTTTCCCAGACACCAGTAGCTTTACCCGCTCCCCCACCTTCTCCCACTCCCCTTGTTCCTCTTCCCCCTCCCTCATCTTCCCTTTATCCCATAAAAGAGGTGTCTCAGTCTAAAACTAAGGGCTCCTCCTCCCAAGCTCCCTCTATTTTACCAGATGACCAGGCGGATCTATTACTATTAGACTCCCCGCCAGTCTTAGCTCCCCCCGCCACCTTAAGCCCAACCTGCTCCGATGGGAGAACAAAGGGGCCCGCTAGAGGTCTCCCATTCCCCATCTGCTCCCTCTCCGGACTCCACTGAGCTGGAGGTGGAGCCCCAGATGCCCTTGTCACCTCCCAGCAGTCGTCTGCGCCTCTGCCGTGATCGAGGCGGAGAGACAGGGGGAGGCTGGATGGCCCATGCCTTTCCCCTCCGGACAGTGGCCGGCCAGTATCAGTATTGGCCCTTTTCTGCTTCCGACTTATATAACTGGAAAACCCATAACCCGTCCTTTTCTCAGGACCCACAGGCCCTGACGGGCCTGATTGAATCCATTCTGTTAACCCACCAGCCCACTTGGGACGATTGTCAGCAACTCTTGCAGGCTCTCCTCACCACGGAGGAGCGACAGCGAGTGTTCCTGGAGGCTCGCAAAAATGTTCCAGGAGAGGATGGCAGGCCAACCCAGTTGCCCAATGAGATCGATGAAGTGTTCCCGTTAACCCGTCCAAATTGGGACTTCAACATCGCAGCCGGTAGGGAGCGACTCCGTCTTTATCGCCAGGTTCTGTTGGCGGGTCTCAAAGGGGGGCTGGACGGCGCCCCACCAATTTGGCTAAGGTGCCTGCGATAGTGCAGGGTTCTGAGGAAACGCCTGCGGGATTTTTAGAGAGACTAATGGAAGGGTACCGTTTGTATACGCCCTTTGACCCCTCTGCTGCAGACAGACAATCCGATGTCATTATGTCATTTATCGGGCAGTCGGCCCCGGACATTCGGACTAAGCTACAACGGTTGGAGGGGCTTCAGGGGTATACTTTACAGGATCTGGTTAAGGAAGCACAAAGAATTTTTAATAAGAGGGAAACTCAGGAAGAGAAAGAAGAAAGATTACGTAAGTTGCAGGAGGATAGAGAGGACAAGCGAGACAAGAAACGTACCAAAGAGTTAAGTAAGATCTTGGCCACTGTAGTACAACAGCCAGGAGAGAGAGAGGCTAGGTTAGATAAAAACCTGGGGGACGAAAAGAAACCTCTAGTGAGCCGTGACCAGTGTGCGTATTGCAAGGAAACAGGACACTGGGTCAGAAACTGTCCGAGGAAAAGGGGGCAGATGAGAGGACCCCGAAGACCAGCACAAGTATTGTCCCTACAGGATGAAGATTAGGGCAGTCAGGGCCAGGAGCCCCCCCCCTGAGCCCCGGGTAACCCTTCAAGTGGGGGGCCAGCCAGTAACCTTCCTGGTTGACACTGTCGCCCAACATTCGGTCTTAACTCGATCAGGAGGTCCTCTGAGTTCTAAGACATCCTTGGTACAGGGAGCCACAGGAGGAAAATTCTATCGGTGGACAACTAAGCGAAAAGTGCACCTCGGAACGGGGCTAGTCACCCACTCGTTCCTCCTAATTCCAGACTGCCCCTATCCATTGTTGGGGAGGGACCTCCTCTCAAAGGTAGGGGCCCAGATTTATTTCCAAGGAAAAGGGGCCTCCGTCAAGGGACCCCCAAGGACAGCCCCTCCAAGTCCTAACCTTACACCTGGAGGATGAACATCGGTTACATGAAAGCCCTCAGTCAGCCCCAATCGACCCCCAATGGTTATCAGATTATCCCCAGGCTTGGGCAGAGACTGCAGGAATGGGACTGGCTACAAACCAGCCTCCCGTGATTATTGAACTTAAAGCTTCGGCTACCCCGGTAATGATACGTCAGTATCCATTAAGCAGGGAAGCTAAAAATGGAATTAGACCACATATACAAAAACTGCTCCAATTGGGTATCTTAAAGCCATGCCAATCTCCGTGGAACACCCCCTTATTGCCTGTCAAAAAGCCTGGGACAGGAGACTACCGTCCAGTACAGGACTTGAGGGAAGTAAATCGGAGGACGGAAGATATACCCCGCTTCTCCCGGCCGGAGCTCGCCTCCCCAGCCCCGGGAGCGCGGCTTCCCACGCCGGGCCGGGCGCAGGGGGGGGGGGTAGGGGGGAACATCAACACAACAACATCAACAACACAACAACAGGACAACACAACAACCACCACAACACAAAAGCCGTGCAAGTTTCCAGCCCCGCGCCCTCCCCACCGACCCCCCCCCCCCCCGGGCCCGACTGGGCCGGGCGCGGCGGGAAGACGTGGCGCCAGACTTTCCCCGAGGCCCCGGGAGCCCCCCCCCCCCCCCCCGTCCGGAGTTGGCGGCCGGGCCCCGCCGCCTCGCTGGGGAGGGACGAGCTCCCGGCGGCCCTGGCCCGGCCCCCAGGAGGCTCGCGGCGCCTCCCGCCCGCCCGCCCGCCCGGTTCCCTGGCGGCCCTGACAAAAGCAGGCTCGACCCCTGACCACAAGCGGGCGCCCCGCCAGACGTACCGGCGGTACGGGAAGCGCCGCCCGCACTCCCCGTGGGCCCCGGCCCCGGCCCCCTCCCTCACGACGCCCCGCTCCTGACCTCCAGCCCGGCCCCGCCGCTCACCTCGATCTCGAAGTCCGGCAGGCAGCAGGCGGTGCAGAAGAGCGAGCAGAAGTGCGCGATGGCCGGCACCTCCCACCAGGAGCGGAGCTCGCCCAGCCCCGTGGCGTCGCGCTCCTCCGGGCACATTGCCGCGCCAGCCCACGCCCGCTCGCTCGCTCGGTGGCCGGGCAGGCGCCGCGGCTGGGCCGGTCGAGCCCGCGCGCCGCCGGCTCCGGCTCCTGCCCAGCGGCGGCGCCTCAGCGCCTCGCCCCGGCTCCCGCCGCGGCGCCCGCGCCTCCGCGCGACCTGCGGATGAGGTGCGCGGCTCGGCCGGGCCGGGGGGTGGGGGCGGCGGCGACGGCGGCGGGGCCGAGTCTTCGAGGCAGCCGCGGCTCGGGCTGTCGGCAGGGTCCGCGCTCCCCCTGTCCCGCGGCGGCGCTGCAGCCGCCCCTGGTCCCCGCACAATATAATCCACTCAGCGCCCGGGAAAACAGATGGGGGTCGGGGCCGCCACGCGGAGGGGCGGGGTCTGCGCGCCACAACAACAACCCCGCCAACCCCAGGCGCAGCCGACGCTGCGCCTGCGCGGCGCGTGCGAGAGAGCGAGCTGGGGCGGAGGGGAGGAAGGGGCAGGGCCTGAGCAGGTCCCCATTCCCCCTCCCTCCCCGGCAGCGACCCCGAGGGTTGTCCGGGTGCGCCGGCTCTGGCCAGGCCCCGCGGGGTCTCCCCGCTCCTCCCATGGCCCCCGGCCGCGCACGTGTGGGAGGGAGCGCTCCCAGGCCCGCGCCGGCCCCTGGATGGCGGGGTCCTGCCGAAAACAGCAAGGAGTCAGACCCGGCCCGGACGCCGGGGGTCGGGGGCCGCGGCGCCCACTGGGCCTGCCCGGCCCAGGCCTCTGCTTGGGCGCGCTCGCACCGCCCTCCTGCGGGGAAGGCCGGCCCGGCCCGACCCCCCTGGGCCCCGCGGGCCTCTGTGACCAGAGCTGGGAGGGTGGGATTTGAACTCAGGACCTCGAGCTTCCCGGGTGGGGCTCTAGATGCACGCACGCTCACGCGCACCCTCAGGCCCCCCACAGGGTCCTCCATGTGCGCCCCAGCGTGTGAAGGCAATCCTCCTACAAGCGCCCCCTTCCCACCTACCTCGGATGATCCCTCAGTGGTAACAGCCACACCACCAACACACGCGTGCGCACACCACGCACAGATCTGCATCTGCACATGTGCACAGTGGTAACAGCCACACCGCCAACACACGTGTGCACACCTCGCACAGATCTGTGTCAGCACATGGCACAGTGGTAACAGCCACACCACCAACACGCGTGTGCACACCTCGCACAGATCTGTGTCAGCACATGGCACAGTGGTAACAGCCACACCACGAACACACGCATGCGCACACCACGCACAGATCTGGGTCTGCACATGTGCACAGTGGTAACAGCCACAGCCACACCACCAACACACACGTGCACATACCACACACAGATCTGCATCTGCACTTGTGCACAGTGGTAACAGCCACACCACCCACACACGCGTGCACACAACAGGCACAGATCTGTGTCAGCACATGGCACAGTGGTAACAGCCACACCACCAACACACGCGTGCGCACACCACGCACAGATCTGGAGTTCACAACTAGATCTTTTAGTGTAGAGAGGATGATTAACTAGGTCGTGAGCTGGAGTGTCTTTGATCTTCCATGCTTCTGCGGGGCAAGAGTGTCAAAAAAGGAATTTTGATGAGACTGTATAAGATGGAGAGAAATGAACTTTAAAATTCCCACAGATACTTAAAGTAATTCTTATGAGAAGTTAGAATTGAAGAGATGTAGGTATTAATGCCTACTGTCAGGAACCATCCCTGCTTAGGTGAAAGGCAAAGGAATATATAAAACACAATTATAGTCTCCAAATCTAGAAAATATTCCAGTTCCTCACCTAATGGTTGAGAAGCAAAGCAGCACAATATATAAATTATTTCAAGAAAATTAAAGAACACAAAGCAGCTATTCCCCTATGGTCAAACAAAACAATATTTGAAACAACCCCAAGAATACTAAAGGCAAATTTTAAGTGTTCAGCTTAAAACTTTCACAGTACTTAGTTGAATAATTTGAGTAAATATTTCTTCTGATATAAAAAGAAAAACTGAAACACAGAAAAACATTTTCCATTGCTAAATATCAGTATTATTTTTAATTAATACATTAGGGAGAAATCATGTATCATAAATTAATTCCTATTTTGATCATTGAAAATCTGTAACAGAATGGGAGAAAATATCTTCATCTTTATATTACGGAATCTTTGGATCTCATTTATGTTTTTGTCTTTTTTTTCTTTGACACATTTTAGATGTCCAAGAAATGGAGGAGGTGATTAAGACCTGCCAGGAAGGTCCAGATGAATGTCTGTGTGAAGTAGCAGTCACAAAAAGTAACCCAGTGGAAGAAAGAGTGAGATTGATAACATGTTTATCACAGCATTATTACCATAGTTAAGATGTAGAACCAATCCAGATGCCTCTCAGTAGATGAATGGATCAAGAAAATGTGATACACACACACACACACACACACACACACACACACACAATGGAATTCTATGCCTCCATCAGGAAGGACATTGCCCCATTTGTTAGGAAAGGGAAAGACTTGGAAAAAATTATATTAAGTGAAGTAAGCCAGGCCCAAAGAAACATAAATCCCATGGTTTCCCTTATTTGCAATAAAAAAGTATGTCTAGGACAACCACAAAAAGTCAAAAGCTATGTACATATGACCATATAAGATGATGTTAAGGGAAATGAACCCCAAGACAGGGACACAAAAGGTCTTTTCTTTCTTGCTATTGTTTTTAATGTATTTAAAGTGTACTGTGTGTTTGTTTGTTTGTTTTTGTTTGTTTCTTTGGTATGTTCCTCCCTCATGGTATAATCCCTGTTTTTACTGTATTTGATTCCAGTGACCTGCATCTTGTATATACACTTTTCTGATCTGGGGAGGAGAAGGGAAAAAATGCTTAAATAAGGATACAGGTTGACCCATTGTAACAATGAGATGTACAAGACACTATGTTGAAAATGAACTTTACAACTTCACCCAGCGGGGAGCCATGGGGGGTCGGGGGAGTAATTGTGGAGGTGGGAAGGAAGGGATGATAGAGGAAAAACAAAGTAGGAGTCAACACTGCTTGATAGGAAATGTACTCATTACCTTACTCATGTAACTGTAACCCCTCTGTAGTATTTTTATAATAAAAAATGTATTTAAAGAAAACTACCCTAATAGACTTCAAGACTAGTATAAGAGACATTCCTTCTAAATTGTTTTTCTCCCAATTAGATCATAAGATGTCTTTTTAGCACCGAGTCCCTTCTAAACTGTCATTTCACTCCAACTTCGGATAAGAACTACTGGGACATCACATTCAGGCAACGAAAAAGGCCTCTAGGGACAAAGCTTATTCCAGTGATGAAGAACCATTCAGATTCTAATAGTATGGAAGTAAGCATTGAGACAGGGGATGTTGTCAGATTCCAAATGGAGTCATTTCTGTCATACATTTCAAAAGTAATTAAGCCAAGAGATTGTAAAGAAATGGTTGATAAGCATGGTTTTCTGAAGCTAAAGCTTGTCGACCTTTCAACTAGCCAAAAATCAGAACTTTAGCTTTTTCTATCACCCACTATTTTGATGAGTATCAGAAACCCAGATACCCCCACCTAGGTATGGATACACTCAGCTTCTTACGGACAGGATGGTGGTCCTACCTCTGTTAATATGCCTAAAGATTGCATAAGGCATAAGGACAGAAATGGAAAATACAAATTTTCCCATTTGATTTATAAAATCCTGTCACTTCAGGCAATTTGAAGGCAAGTTTTACGTTCTAGAATTAGGAAGTATTTCCATGAGAAGGCTTTGATTTTGAAAAATGGAAAAGAAGCCATAAAGAACATTTTCCACTTGTTTTCTTCAGGCACAATTTTCTTGCATAGTAAATATATCAGGCTGGTATACTTTCAACTTCTTTACAGTAAAATAAGAAACCTTACATCTTTTCAGACAGAGGATGAGGAGGACTGCAACCCACAACTTCATCTTGGGAGTAACAGAGATTAGAAGAGTAATTGTCCATGAAAAGTTTGTTGTTGTTGTTTAGTTTTGGGTCTTAAACTCAGGGCCTAGGCACTGTCCCTGAGCCTATTTGTCCAAGGCTAGCACCCATGAGCATATTTTATTGCTAGTGTCAGGGCCCTGATTCAGTACTAACAAAATTCTGAGTTACAAAATGAGGACACCTGAATACAAGTACCTGAGAATCTTGATTCAGTAATTCTCCTGTTGAGTCTGAGACTGCAGAAGTGGCTCTTATTGATTGGGAGCAATTCCTACATTTCCTTCACTCCCAGAGACTTGCCCTCTCATCATTTGGAGGCTGCTGGACAAGGACTGATTTGCAAGATACTTGAGTCAGGCAAGTTCTATGCCTGCTGTGTGAGCAGAAGGTACAAATTCAGCTAAGACATGAGGTGGAGCCAGAGGGTTTGCTTGGGATTATGTGCAGAAAGTACACAACTAAGGGCAGAAATAAAGAAGGGACAGGAAGTTTATGTACTAGAGGCCCCTCCTGAGGCACTGGATTTAGCCTCTTGGCAAAGACATGAAGGAGCTATGCAAGCCTGTTTGTTCAATCACTGGAAAAGAGGTTCTACACCTAGTGAGGTAGAATGCCTGAGTTGTGATAGTGGACAGTGTGAGAGATGTGGAGTCCCTTACAGTGCTGAGTAGAAATACTTCTGACAGGTAATGTTGGACTCCTGCATAAGAGAGGTGATTCTGAAGACAGCCTTGTGCACTATGTGTTCAATTGAGCAATACAAGTGTGATGGCCACCAACAGCTAGTCCTGTAGGTCATGACCAGGTGAAGGTGCAGGTAAATATGTTTGATAGAGTCAGGGATGAAAGGACTATGACATGGTATAGTACACTGGTGTGGTATAATACAGAAACTATGTGAATGACAAATGCAAATAGGATCCAGGACAACTTCCATTTGAATGGAGACAAAGTCAATTAATAAAACATAGCAACAACAGGACAAATCATGTCCCCTACTAAGGAGGATTGAATCTGTGTTGAGGTTCAAAGCCAAACCCTATGACTAAGTTTCCTACAGAGACCAATTTGTGCTGTTCAGATGAAAAGCTGCTCAGATGAAAAGCCCTTTGATAAATATCATGAAGAAAAGAAACAATGTTTTCCTTTCTAACATTTTATTATTCAACATAAATATATAAGGAATGTAAACTTAAACATTACAAATAAAATTTTATGCCATCCTTATTTACTCATAGTGAATTTACAGTTTCTTATGCTGAACTCTTTTTGACTAGCACTTATGTAAATTTTCTATTTCTCATGAGAATGTAAAAAGTCAGTAACTTAATATTGATTTGATATAATTGAAAACTACAGTCACTTTCATGAAATGAAAGATCACAAATAATCTTACTAATGTATGACTTGTACCAGGAAATTTGGCTTCTCTAAACATTGAGAATTTTTAGTGGTATTTCATGACTGTGACAACAATTAGTGAATTTCCTATTTTTAAAATGTGCATTTTATTATACTTTCGACTAAGAATCTGTTGAACACATTTCTAAAACACATAACTCTCCAAAAATAAGTTTATGGAAGCATGGATATAATTTTCAAAATATTTAATCCTTAGCTAGGTCAATTTTACACAGAAAATTATATATTTTGAAGGAATATTAGACAATATTTTCATATTAAATAAACATTTTGAAATGGTTACCACCATAAAGCTAACACACTTAACAAAGTACATACTTATATGCATGTGACCAGAACTCAGAAAATTCAAGAATGTATTTTTATTGTAAAAATACTGTACAGAGGTGTTATAGTTACATGAGCAAGGTAATGAGTACATTTCCTATCAAGCATTGTTACCTCCTCCTTTGTTTTTCTCCTACCATCCCTTCCCTCCCACCTCCACAACTACCTCCACCCCCAACCCCCGACCCCCTTCCCTGCTAAAATTGTAAAGTTCATTTTCAACATAGTGTCTTGTACATCTCATTGTTACAATGGGTCAACCTGTATCCCTATTTAAGCATTTTGTTTTTTCCCTTCCCCTCCCCAAATTAGAGAAGTGTATATACAAGATGCAAATACAGTGCAAATATAAATACAGTGAAAACAGAGGTTATACCATGGGGGAGGAACATACAAAGAAACAAAAAAAATCACATGGTACCTTATAAATATGTTAGAAACAATAGCAAGAAAGAAAAAACCACTTGTGTCCCTGTCTTGGGGTTCATTTCACTTAGTATCATCTTATATGGTCATATGTACATAGCTTTTGACCTTTTCAAGAATGTATTTTTGATGCCTTACTAAACAAATCAGTTGGGGAAAAGGAAATAAAAACAAATTATAAATTCTTGACAGTAGGTTAGACCATGCAGAAGATCGAATTTCAGGGATTGAAGATAGCCTAGATATTATAGAGAAAGAACATACAACTATCCAAGATATGATAGATCTATTCAACATTTGGAAGACATCATCAGAAGGCCTAATCTGAGGATAATTGGTGTAGGTGAGCATCTAGAGACAGAAGTTAATAGTCTAGGAAATTTATTTAACAGGATCCTAGCAGAGAACTTCCCAAACATGCAAAAAGATAAGCCAATGCAGATACAAGAAGCTTTTAGAACACCAAATAGACCAGAAAAGGACATCCTACCATAACATTAGAATCAACACAGGATTAATTCAGATAAAAAAGATTCTTAAAGCTGTCAAGGAGAAAACATTAATGACCTATAAAGGGAAACCAATTAGAATAACCTCAGATTTCTCAGCAGAGACAAAGTAAGAAGAGAGTGGAATAATGTATGTCATGCCTTAAAGACAAACAACTATCAACCAAGAATGCTGTACCCAGCTAAACTCTCCTCATAACAGGAGGTCAGATGAAAATCTTCCTTAGCAAAGAAAAACTGAAACTATATCTCCACCAAACCAGCCCTACAAAAGCTACTTAAAAATGTTCTACACATAGAAAACCAACAAGACCACAATAAAGACCAAGAAACCACACCCAAACTGAGAATCCAAGAAGTATAGGAAGAACCCAACTTTTGCATCCCCCAAGAAGGTGAATAACATGTCAGGAACTCCCAAACACCACTCAGTCCTAACTCTCAACATTAATGGACTAAACTCTGCATTTCAGTTACATAGACTGTCTAGTTGGATTAAAAAGCAAGATCCTACTATCTGCTACCTTCAAGAATCACACCTTGCCCATAAAAACAAACATATTCTGTTTTTTTTTCTTTTTTCTTTTTTTCTTTTTTGCTTATGTGGTGCTGAGGAATCGAACCCAGGGCCTCAGGCATGCAAGGCAAGCACTCTACCACTGAGCCACCTTCCCAGCCCCAACAAACATATTCTGAAAGTGAAAGGCTGGAACAAAATCTACCAAGCATAAACAGTCAGGACTTGCAATTCTAATATAAGATAAAATAGCTTTCAAATTAAAATTACTGAGAAGAGATAAAGAAGGTTGCTACATACGAATTAAGGAATCTCTCCTTCAGAAAGATATTACAATTCTAAATATCTATTCACCAAACAAACCCTACTTTCCCTCAAATCTCACATAAATCCAAAGACATTAATTGTTGGGGACTTTAACACACCATTATCCCCACTAGGGGATAAAACTCAACAGAGAAACTGCAAATCTAAACAACTGCCCAGATCAACTAGATTTAACAGGCATCTACCGAATATTTCTCCCAGTCCCATCAGAATACATGTTTTTCTCAGCATCACATGGAACGTTTTCCAAAATAGACCACAAAGCAAACCTGTCCAAATTTAGAAACATTGAAGTTATGCCCTGCATTCTCACAATGGAATAAAAGTAGAACTCAACACCAAAAGCCACCAAAGAAAGCCGTGTAACACATGGAGCCTAAACAACACACTGTTGAATCACCAGTGGGTCACGGAAGAGATTAGAAAGGAAATTCAAATGATCATGATATTCATCAAAATGAACACACAATTTACCAACTCCTCTGGGACACAGCAAAGGCAGTACTCAGAGGCAAGTTTATAGCTCTGAGTTCCTACATCAACAAATTGGAGAATCTGAAACCAACAATTTAATGAGACATCTGAACCTCCTTGAAAAAGAGCAGCAAGAAAAAGGAAATCAAAACAGAACTTAGAGAGTGGAAAAACCTCCCATGCTCCTGGATTGGAAGGATCAACATTGTGAAAATGGCAATACTTCCCAAGGCTATCTACAAATTCAATGCGATACCTAGCAATATTCCAACCTCATTCTTCAAGGAAATAGAAGAGGCAATCCAAAAATTCATATGGAACAATAAAAGACCCCAATAGCAAAAACGATCCTTAACAGAAAGAACAGTGCTGGAGGAATATCAATACCAAATTTCAAACTCTACTACAAAGAAATAGTAATCAAAACAGCTTTGTACTGGCACAAGTACAGATCTCAGGACCAATGGAATAGAATTGAAAACCCAGAAATGAAACCACAGAGCTATAGCCATCTAATCTTTGATAAGGGAGCTAAAAAAATAGAATGGAAGAAAGACAGCCTCTTCAGTAAATTGTGCTGGCAAAATTGGTTAATCACTTGTAGAAAACTAAAGCTAGATCCTTATATATCACCCTGCACCAGAATCAACTCCAAACGGATCAAAGACTTCCAAGTCAAAGCAGACACCCTGAAAACACTGTCAACAGAGTGAATGAAATGGAAGGTCGAGTGTCAGATACAGAAGACAGAATACACCAACTGGACCAAAAAGTGACAGATATGGAAAAATTACTCAAATTAAACCAAAGGGATATTCAAGAGCAAGCAGATAATGCTAAAAAATTTAACCTTCGCATAATTGGAGTGGACGAAGGTGAGGAATTCCAGAGCAAGGGAATGCAACACCTATTTAACAATATAATCAATGAAAATTTTCCCCACCTCAAAAACGACCATCTTAACTACATCACAAAAGCTTATCGAACACCCAACAAGCAAGACCCCAGGAGAAACACTTCTAGACACATTATAGTAAAAATGATAGATCTGAATAAGGAAACAATCCTGCATGCAGCAAAAATGAAGAAGGAGCTATACTACAATGGGAAAAAAATAAGAATTACTGCAGATCTCTCCACACAAACAATGAATGCAAGAAAAGCCTGGGAAAGCACCATACGAGCCCTGAGAGCCAATAACTGCCAACCCAGACTGATCTACCCGGCAAAGCTAGCATTCACATTTGATGGAGAACTGAAAACTTTTAATAGCAAAGAAAAACTAAATGAATACATAAACATTAAGCCAGCATTACAAAGAATTCTAAGAGGGGGGACACAACCTGAAAAAGCAGCCAGGAACTGGGGCCTGCCCCAAACAGGCGTTACTCAAAGTCTAACTGAGCAAGCACAGGAGGAAAGGAAAAAAGAAAAACTTAGGAAAACGGAATGGCAGGGACAACAATGCATCTCTCTATACTTTCTCTTAATATAAATGGGCTGAATTCGCCAATTAAAAGAA
Organism: Dipodomys merriami; assembly: GCF_024711535.1. Classification (NCBI taxonomy): domain Eukaryota; kingdom Metazoa; phylum Chordata; class Mammalia; order Rodentia; family Heteromyidae; genus Dipodomys; species Dipodomys merriami. The sequence goes on along the minus strand of NW_027202778.1, from coordinate 7,139 downwards.
AACAAACTGAGGACTGGATAAGAAAACAAGACCCATCCATCTGTTGCCTTCAGGAGACCCACCTCTCAGCCAAACATACAAACAAACTCAGAGTGAAGGGGTGGAAAAGGATCTACCAATCAAACGCCCCCAGTAAGAAAGCAGGTGTAGCTATCCTGATATCTGACAAAATAAACTTTTCATTAAAATCAGTACAGAAAGACAAGGACGGACACTACATATTAATAAAGGGAACAATCCAAGAGGAGGATATAACCATCATCAACTTATATGCCCCAAATATGGGTGCACCCAGATATGTCAAACAAATGCTCTCAAACTTACAGAATAAAATAGATCCCAATACGATAATACTAGGAGACTTTAACACACCACTCTCACCAAAGGACAGGTCTACCAACCAGAGGATTGGCAAAGAAGCTACCGAATTAAGAGAGGCCATACTGCAAGCGGAATTAACTGACATCTACCGAGTATTTCACCCTAAAACAACACAGTACACATTCTTCTCAGCAGCTCACGGAACTTTCTCCAAAATAGACCATATCATAGTTCATGCAAGGAACTTAAGCAAATACAAAGGGATCGACATAATCCCCTGTATCCTATCTGACCACAGTGGAATCAAGCTAGCTCTCAATAACAAAGCATACCGCAGAAATTTCTCCAATACATGGAAATTGAACAGCACACTCCTTAACAATGCCTGGATAACAGAAGAGATCAGAGAAGAAATAAAGCATTTCCTACAACTCAATGAAAATGAAAACACCTCACAAAGAAACTTGTGGGACACAGCAAAAGCAGTCCTGAGGGGCAAATTTATTGCCCTCAGTGCCCACATCAAGAGAATGGAGACAGACCAAGTAAATAATCTCATGTTGCAATTAAAACAGCTAGAAAAACAGGAAAAAATGGGACCTAAAGCTACTAGAAGAAGCCAGATAACCAAATTAAAAGCAGAGATTAACCAATTAGAAAATCAGAAAACCATAACCAAAATAAACCAAACAAAAAGCTGGTTCTTTGAAAAAATAAACAAAATTGATGGCCCATTGGCTAGATTAATTAAAAAAAGAAGAGAGGAAACCCATATTAATAGGATTAGGGATGCCACGGGAAACATCACCACACGTACCCAAGATATCCAAACAATTCTAACAGACTACTTTCAAAAGCTATACTCTCTAAAGGAAGAAAATCGGGCAGAAATGGATGCATTTTTAGAGAAATACAAGTTGCCCAAACTGAGCAAAGAAGAAGTTAACCAATTAAATAAGCCAATATCCTATAATGAGATACAGGAAGCTATCAAAAGTCTTCCAACAAAAAAAAGCCCAGGACCAGATGGATTCACAGCAGAATTCTATAAGACCTTCAAACAAGAACTAATACCCATACTCCTCAAGCTCTTCAGAGAAACAGAGAAGGAAGGAGCTATCCCAAACTCATTCTACGAAGCCAATATCACACTCATCCCCAAACCAGGCAAAGACCCAACCAAAAAGGAGAATTACAGGCCAATCTCCTTGATGAACACAGATGCAAAGATCCTTAACAAGATTCTAGCTAACAGAATCCAGAAACACATAAAAAAAATAATTCACTATGACCAGGTAGGCTTCATCCCAGAGACACAGGGATGATTTAACATACGTAAGTCAATAAATATAATCCAACATATCAACAGAGCCAAGGTCAAGAATCACATGATTATCGCTACAGATGCAGAAAAGGCCTTTGACAAAATTCAACATTCATTCATGCTAAAAGCTCTGGAGAAAATAGGAATAGAAGGAACATTTCTAAAAACAATAAAAGCCATTTATGACAGACCAATAGCCAATATTATACTTAATGGGGAAAAGCTACAACCAATTCTCCTAAAATCAGGAACAAGGCAAGGATGCCCACTGTCTCCACTCCTCTTCAATATAGTCCTAGAACCCTTAGCCAGGGCAATAAGGCAAGAAAAAGACATTAAAGGGATCCACATAGGAAAAGAAGAAGTTAAACTATCCCTTTTTGCAGACGACATGATACTATACCTCCAAGATCCCAAAAACTCCATCCCCAAACTCTTAGAAATCATAAATCACTTTGGCAAAATAGCAGGATACAAAATAAACCCACAAAAATCAGTCGCCTTCCTATACACTGATAATGTACAGGAAGAGAGGGAAATAAAGGGAGCAACCCCATTCACAATAACCTCCCGAAAAATAAAATATTTAGGAATTAACCTAACCAAAGATGTAAAAGAACTATTTAATGAGAACTATAAAAAGTTAAAGAAAGAAATTGCAAAAGACACTAGGAAATGGAAAGACCTCCCATGCTCCTGGATAGGCCGACTTAATATAGTAAAGATGGTAATACTTCCAAAACTAATATACAAATTCAACGCAATTCCTATTAAAATCCCAATGACGTACATCTCTGAAATACAGAAAACAGTCCAAAAATTCATATGGAACAACAAAAGACCTAGAATAGCCAAAACAATTCTAGGGGATAAAGACAATATGGGAGGGCTATCCATGCCGAACTTCAAACTCTACTACAGAGCTATAATAACAAAGACAGCATGGTACTGGCACAAAAACAGACCCGAAGACCAATGCAACAGAATAGAAGATCCAGAAATAAATCCACAGGCCTACAGCCAGCTGATATTCGACAAAGGAGCCAAAGACATACAATGGAAGAAACACAGCCTCTTCAACCGCTGGTGCTGGGAAAACTGGGCAGCCACATGCAGAAAACTAAAAGTGGACCCCAGCCTATCACCATGCACCAACATCAACTCAAAATGGATTAAAGACCTTAACATTAAACCTGAATCTCTGAAACTACTGCAGGACAGAGTAGGAGAGACACTTGAACTAATAGGCACAGGAAGGAACTTCCTGAACAGAGTCCCAGGGTCACAACAAATTGGAGAGAGACTCGACAAATGGGACTACCTTAAAATAAAAAGCTTCTGCACAGATAAAGCTATCGCAACCAAGCTAGAAAGACAACCAACTAATTGGGAAAAAATATTTACCAGCAATATATCAGACAAGGGGTTAACATCCTGTAAATACAGGGAACTCAAGAAACTAATCCCTCCCAAACCCAACAAACCAATTACTAAATGGGCAAGGGAACTAAAGAGGGACTTCTCAAATGAAGAAATAAAAATGGCAAAGAAACACATGAGGAAATGTTCATCATCCCTGGTGGTGAAGGAAATGCAAATAAAGACAACCCTGAGATACCACCTTACCCCAGTCAGAATGTCCCACATCCACAAATCAGCCAACGACAAATGCTGGAGGGGATGTGGAGAACAAGGAACGCTATTACACTGCTGGTGGGAATGTACACTCATACAACCACTTTGGAAAGCAGTCTGGAGGGTCCTTAGAAAGCTAAAGATTGACCTCCTTTACGACCCAGTCATACCACTTCTAGGCATCTACCCTGAACAACAGGAACCAATATACAAAGACACATGCACCTCCATGTTTATTGCAGCACTGTTCGCAATAGCTAGGATATGGAAACAACCTAGATGCCCCACCACAGATGAATGGATCCAAAAATTGTGGTATCTATACACAATGGAATATTATGCAGCCATTAGAAATGACAAAATAATGGCATTTGCAGGGAAATGGATGGAGCTAGAAGGAATCATGTTGAGCGAGGTAAGCCAAGAACGAAGAGACAAACAGTACATGGTCTCCCTGATAAGTGGATGATGAATCCAAAATGTTAGGTGATATGACAAAACTAACAGGACTTAAGAAACAAAGAACTCCCACTCATCTGGTTGAACCACTACTAAATATCCCCATGCTGCTGATCACATATATGGTATATAACATATGAGCACCGTTATATATTACAGACTGTGATAGACAATTTGCTCCAGGAAAGTTAGAATGAACTTGTGACTTTAAATGAGCATCATTATTCCACAATACTGTGAATTTCCAGAAATTAAGTAATCACTTAATCACGATCAAAAAAAAAAAAAAAAAAGAACCTTGGGGAAGGGAGGGAGGGAGGGGATGGTAGGGGGAAAACAATGGAGGGGGTAACAATGTTCAAGAGGAAGTGGAAGTGTACTCATTACCTCACTCATGTAACTGTAACCCTCTGTATAGTATCTCTACAATAAAAAAATTAAAAAAAAAAAAGAAGAGGTATAAGAAGAAAGTATAAGAGGTATAAGATTAGTACTGATGGATCAAGCCTATAGTCTTAGCTACCCAGAAGCTTGAGATCCAGGATTGCCATTCAAAACCAGACAAGGAATACATATTTATGAAACTCCAATTAACTAGCAAAATAATAAAAACAGGCTTGAGCAAGAAAGTCAAGCAAAAGCCATGGTGCTGGGTTTAAACCATAGTATCAGAACATAAATGAACAAAATAAGATATAAGAAAAGAAAATATCAAAAACATCTATAGGTCTGGGATCTGTAGAGAAGTGGGTAAACTCTTCTTTTTTTTAATTGTAAAGATGATATACAGAGAGGCTACAGTTTCATAAAATAATGAACACTTTTTTTTTTTAGCAGTGTTACCCTCCCATGTTTCCCTCCCAACTATACTTGCAGAGATAGGAAGGTTACAAGAGGAGTTGTGATGGATTTAAAGTACTCACAAATATGGTTAAATTTATCTAAGCAAAAAATCAAATTTGGGAAAATATGGCAGCAGATTAAAATAGAAGGAAAAAATAGGAGAATGGGAAAGTTTTCCAGGAACTTACAAATTACCACTGTGAAAATAAATGGGACATCACTCAGTTTACCACAGCTGTCATAGTGTGGTGGACAGTATAAAACAAAGGAACGGACATTCATACAAAGTTTGATTGGCTACCTAGGACTGAGAATGCTTGCCACCGTGAATATAGTCCAGTGACAGAGCACTCTCTAGCATGTAGGACGAGGCCCTGAGTTTGATCCTCAGAATGACCAAACAACACCAATTAAACAAACAAAAAGCCCCCTGTTACCCGGGCACTGGTGGCTCTCCCCTGTAATCCTAGCTACTGAAGAGGGTGAGATCTGAGGATCACTGTTCAAAGCCACGCAAGACAGGAAAGTCTGTTCGACTCTTACCACCTATAAACTGCTAGAAAACCGGAAGTGGCTCTGTGGCTCAAGCAGTAGAGGGCTTGCCTTGAGCTGCGGAGCACAGGGACAGCGCTCAGGCCCAGAATTCAAACCCCATGACCGACCCAAAAAAAAAAAAAAAAAACCCACAGTGCTCTCCATTCACTAAGAGAGTATGAAGAGATGTTTTCCTTTATGGGGAAAATCAAATGACTTTCAAGCAGTTCTTAAAATGTTAAAAGTTGTAAGAAAGGGAATTTGTTTGTTTGTTAGCAGTGGTTGTATGATGAAGCTAAGCGTTGGGGTCCTGTTTGTGGCTTGAAGTTTTTCACCAAAGAAGGAGCCTTTACCTTTCTGATCAGCAGGGCATGATGTGGGGTCATAAGGAAGAGGGAGAGTGAGGCTTATCAGAAGTCACATTAGAAATGGGGAGAGAATCTGAACTATACAAAGGGAATGCAACAAATGGTGTACTCAGTCATCATTTCCCCAAAATTCCAATGGCTGATAATTTAGTCCACAGTTAAGGTGGCTTGAAAAAATATCCCTTCAAGTTTCTTAACTTGCTAGTGGAAAGACAAACATGACATCCTCAAATATTTTCTTTTCCACCAGTCTTAAAAGTATAAAGATCTACCCCTAGAAATGAAAGTATAAAGTATACAATCCCTTAATAGACAGTTGTTTAGCAGAATGTGAAGTTCAAAATTTGCTTGTGGATTCTGTTGAAGCAGAGAGAATTAAGGAATAGCCTGAAAGTAAAAAGGAACACAAAGGCATAGAAGGAAAATTCAATAGAAAAGAAAATGCTTTCTTGGGTCGAGAAAACAGTGTGTGTGTGTGTGTGTGTGTGTGTGTGTGTGTGTGTGTGTGTGTGTGTGTGTGTGTGTGTGTGTGTGTGTGTGTGTTACAAAACTAAAAGACAGGGTTTAGTACAAGACATGCTCTCAGAGTTGTCTCAATGGTATCTGTCCCAATTCCTGGAATACTTGGACCCTTACAGATACTCATTAATTGGACAGCTTTTGTTTTCTTAAAATCAATCAGCTCAGAGAGACAAATGTTCAAGTCAAAAGAATGCTGTGAAGCTTCTGCTCTTTTCCTTAAAGCATCAAATTTTGTGTGTCTGTGTATATGTGTGTGTCTGTGTGTCTGTGTGTCTGTGTATGTGTGTTTCTGTATGGCTCATTTGCAGTTTCGTATGTTAATTTCCAGATAAAACAACCAGATCCTTTCCTCTTTTTCTTTTTATGGATTTTAGTAGCTCTTCAGTCTATAGTCACTTCATGTTAGGGGTGTTCCTTCATCCCAAATTATTCAAAAATGTTTAAAAATTTAAAATTAAACAGCATTAGTTTTCCAAATAGTACCATTGGTTGTACCTATAAAGAGTTTAAAAGTTTCAAAGATGAGACATGTTGATTCTAAATGATTTAACCAGGTCAAAAGTAGTTGAGATGATTTCTTGCTTTTTAGTTTCATGTTGTCCTACTATGTATCATGAGCAAAGCATTTCCAGGAAAATTTAGGTTTCTTGATATGAAGGGTGGCTGGAGAGAAAACAAAAACAAAACAAAACAAAAAACCCCAAAAATCATTTCAGATCTAGCAAGCACTGGCTTTGAAACATTTTATCTAGTGCCCTCAAATCTAGTTTCAAATATAACAAGTTTTTCACTCAACATATTTTGTCAAACTTGTTAGGGTATAAAAATAAATTCTGTGTATCTGTGAAACAGGCAAGCAAAAACTAAAACTATCAAAGACATGCTTTCATAATAAGCAAGGCTCATATGGAAATGGTGTCACTTGGAATTGCCCAACAGCTGGCAGGTTGGCATCATCTGGGCAAAACATTTGTTGTTTACATACCTACAAATGTTTCCAGGATGAAGATGATGATGCTGTCTCTCTCTTAATGTGTGTGTGTGTGTGTGTGTGTGTGTGTGTGTGTGTGTGTGTGTGTGTGTGTGTACCTACTCTGGGTTTCATGCTTTCACTTGGCTCTTTTGTTAAAGGC